>NW_010203618.1:7095-56960 GCF_000695765.1 Mesitornis unicolor
CCCCACACTTCTTTAGTAGGGAAAATATCCCAGGATACGATAGGATGTCTCAGTGTAGGTGACCAAGTGATTTATAGCTACATTTCATATTGCTGTATAGTCACTCATGAATTAAAAATAGTCACAGAAATTGAAGTGCTATTTTCCACTAGGTGGCACTTTCAATACACAGCATAGACAAAGCCTGCATGGCTGATTAAGTACTCCTATTAACTGCTATTCAAATTTGTAGTTAGTAATTGACCAAGCTAAAAAATTTCAACTAGTGCTGCCTGCAGCAAGTTTCACAGCTCCTTTTAATACCGACATTGATTAAATCCCCACCCCCAGCTGGGTGTAAAAGAGAATTAGCTCAAAATTTATCCCCTCTCCTGCATCCAACCTTCTCCACTGTCCCACCAGTCCCTGCTGCCAGCAACCCAACTAATCTTTTCTCTCCCTGGAAATTAAATGTAGAAGTGTTGTTTTTTTTAAAAAAAACAAGTTTTATTTAAGTTGCCAGATACAACCGACATGAAGTTCTGTTACATTTCCTCAGTGCTAATAAACATAAACGGGCATCAAACATCACTGCGTTGCTCCGTGTGTATTCCTCCCCACCTCACCAAGCTCCATTCCCATTGCCACTCAAGGCTCTGCTCAGACTGGCACAGGAGGGTGGAATTTGCACAAATAAAGCAGGCCAATGAGCGAGGACATCAGTGATGCTGGAAGTAAAGGCAAAGAAATAAATGACTTGGAGAAAAATGGGAGTAGCAAAGGGAAAGTTGCATAGGGACCTGAGTTGTATTAGTTTTTGTATTTAGAGAATGGTTGCTTGAACTTTACTGATGTTTCATTTTTCATTTTGGAGCGCTTTACAAAAATGGGTCTACCTAGTGCCCTTTCTCTACATTAGACAGGTGACCAAAAATCACGCAGTGTGGAATTTAGTGACACTAAAGCTCTGTTCTCTCCAGCTCTTGTAGCTGCCAGTGCTGTTGGAACTGCCCAGCAGCTTCAGGAAAAAAATGAAGGAAACCCAGGAATTCTTGCTCTGTTTGGTTTGAGGTGAGTGAGCTGTAATCTATTCAGGGTGGAATATAGGCAAGACCTAAGAATGAGAAGATCCTTGCTAAAGTTATGTGATGTTTGCTGCCCAAACTTTTAATTTCTGGCAATATGAATCTTGAGCTGTTCAGGGATACAATGACGAAGTCCTGTTCTTCACCATGAGTTAAAAGCAGACGAGCTCAAGATACTGAAAGAACTGAACTGAATTGCATCTCTTCCAACAGCTCATGGACACAAGTACATTCTCGGCAGCTGAGATCTGTAAGTGGTTCTGAGTATTAAAATTGCACATGGTCCTCTAACTGAGTGGTTTATAGGGTTCAAAATTATTCAGTAAACTCAAAAAGAGCCTTTAAGCTATTTATGTTGACTGTGCCTTTTTGAGGGAAGCTACTCTAAGTAGTAGGCTTGCAATTAGCATCGTTAAAAATTCATTATGAACCAGATGAGATTATTAAAAATAAATCAAATACTTTTGGTTCACTAGCTAAATGTATTTCTGCAAATCCCTGTAAAACTCATGAGTTTGAATCAGTCGAGTTTGGTGTTAAAAGCAAACCTTCCAAAGTCACCCTGAAAGAAGCTCTGAAGTGTCTTATGTGGGAGGTTTGTAACTCTACAGCTGTTGCCCGAAGCACACAGCATCTGCAACAGTGAGGCAAAAGACGAGTTTAAAAATAGAAATGTGTGGGCACTGAATCTGCTTCTTTGGGAAGGTAGCATACCTCTCACTGCCCAGTGAGCGACCTTTTCCACTGCAGCCTTAATGTGCTAAAGAATCTGTAGCTAGGAGGTTGTTACTCAGATCTGCACCTCAGAACTGGAGGGGAGTTACGCAAGCAAACAGATTATCGTGGCAAATGTTTTCTAAAAGGGAAAATACATAGATGCTCCTCTCTGCTTTGCTTCAAAAGGTGCTCAGTGGGAGTGGCTCTACTTTTCATACAAGGACAAATGGCATGTGCAATTACTGCTGCGAGATATTCAGAACAAAGAACTTAGAAGGATTTGGATAAAGATGTGATAATTACATGAGTCATAGCAAATACAGTGTTTAAAGAATCTCAGTCCTTGTGCTTCAAGGTACAAATTGTCAGGGGTAGTTTTCCAGAATTGTTTAGTGTGTGGTTTACTGAAGTTTTTGCTAAAGTATCTGAGTTTAGGTTCTGAGTATTTGAATAAATGCATCCTAGCATCCGTTTTGCATAACAGTCCTCGTTTCCACCATTACAGCCGTATAACAGTATTTCATACATTTTATAGTCCCTTGTATTCATGAAGATTGAAGTATTTTGCAGATATTTTCTATCTTTATACTTCTAGCAGCCGGATAAGTATTTTTGCTCAAATCTAATTTGTTACACTGCCACTTCTGTGGCTGCTAAACTGAGCATGAGATAGTTTGGGGGTAGATGATTATCTGCATAGTTACTTCTATGTATAAATCACTTGGCATAATTATATGGAGTAAGGGCATCTTGAGAATAAAGAGTCGTGGCTAATAATGTTTGCATGTTTGCTGAGCTTAATATCCTACATATACTTTTCCTGAACGTCTAGTTATTTACATAGCTACCACTAGTGGGACATAGGATCATCTCACAATTCACTAGGTTAGCCTCGTAATACTACTTGTAGGAACAAAAATAATATTCACTTTCTATGGATTGAGAATGAGGCAGAGAGAATTCATCTAGCAAGAAGTCAACAGTACAGCAAGATCTTTAAGTACAACTGGAATGTATCTCTTACCTATGGTGCTATTTCCTTCTCCTCCTTTCTACTTGTTAAACTATCACTGAGCATATGACCAGGAGCGTATGATGAGTTGAAGCAGTGAAACTCTGATTAAGTCAGTAGCAATGTTAGAACTGAGTGGCAAAAAAAAGGCACATCAGAACTATTGTATCCTGACTTTGCTTTGCAAATAATCCTTTTGAAGAGACGTGAGCAGTCCTAGTATATGAATTCTGGAAAAAATTACTAAAGAATACCCTTTTGATAAATATTTTTATTCATTACTCTTTGGATTGTACAAAGAAGTCTCCAGAAGATACAGGCAGTAAAATTGGAAGTAAATCTAGAATGGTAGTAGTCTTCGTTTGGATCCATTCAGATCTCTCAACACTTAAATGCCGAGCTGCAGAGAGGAAGGTAGTATTTCCTTCGGCTCACTGGACTGAATTGGAAGTTGCTGAGAGAGTCTCAGCTGGCATAATTTACATACAGAAATGCTAAATGGAGGTGAAAATTGCATCAGTCTATTCTCTTATTTCAGTCTGTAGCTGTTGACTGACACCTGAATTTAAGTTATGGAAGATGCTGCTCGTGTATTAACGAGACAGCAGAAAATAACTTTGTACTGGGTTCTTTCTATTCTAGTGTGTCTGTCTGAAGTAATTTTTCCCTGCCACAAAAGGCTTTAAAATGAAACATCACGACTCCAATCAGGCAAGGTCTTGTGCCAAGTAAGGCAGAGATACCTTGCAGTAATGAAACCAGCACAACAAAGCTGTTGCCCATGTGGCAGGAAATCAAATGATCCTGCATGACTCAGCAGTGCTTTATGTTACCATGGCAGATGATTCTCAGTAGCCATCAGTCATACAGAGGAAATCTCACAAATACAGAGTAAACAGGATTATTGTACCAGCACCTTTAGTTCTACACAGGCTTTAGGACTGAAAAAGGGATTGGAAGTGCCTGTCTGCCTTAGTTGTCCTCATCTGGTTGTCCTGAACTGAGCAGTGACCCCTGTCTGAGGTTCCATAATGGAGTGAAATGAAAAATCATATTGGAGGAGAGGAGGGATAGAGTAGGGTTTAAAATTGAGGTGATATTTAAAGGCTATTATCATAACATCAGCAAAGCTTTTCCATAAACAAGCTTGGAGGCCACAGTGGAGACCTCTGAGTCCCCACTGACTTGTTTTCCACTCATTCTTAGGTGCTTATTTGCTCTTAGATTTTGGTGGCAGTTTGTGGAGGAAACTGCATGCAGGTAATTGCTGCATGGTTGCTATGCAAATACATAGATCCTTTCCCATATTTTTGTAGTAGAGGCAT
Source organism: Mesitornis unicolor (assembly GCF_000695765.1). Taxonomy (NCBI): domain Eukaryota; kingdom Metazoa; phylum Chordata; class Aves; order Mesitornithiformes; family Mesitornithidae; genus Mesitornis; species Mesitornis unicolor. Next base: position 11,214 of record NW_010203618.1, read on the forward strand.
TGGCACTCTGCTTTCTTTTTCTTCATTTCCATATTCTGATACACTGGGCATTCTTGAACCTTTAAGCTGCAAACATAATATGACTCCAGCAACTTTTAAAACAGTGAGATATTAAAGTGCAGGGTTAGCAATTATAATGCATTGATTTAATTAAATGTAATATCAGAAGCTCCAATTCATAGAATTCTATAATTATGTTGATTGTTTAAATGACAGTAATTCTTACCTTCTCTCTTTGCTCTGTGAATGTGCCTTCCTAAATGTCACGTCATGTTCCCCTTTTGACATCTGCCACTATCTGGAGCATTCCCACTTCTTATACTTAATGAAGATTCAAAGAATTTTTAACTGATTTAGCAAAAGGATCCTCTGTTCTGCTCCTGCTAGAGAGCAATACAATAGAGCCTAGGCCATGCAGGGGCTCATATGTGTTCCTGTCGAAGTGTTTTACTCCAAGTTTACAATACTGAAAGGGGGCTTTATGCACAGTATGTAGGAACTTCTACTAAAAAGTAACCATTTATACAATTATAATTATTTCTGTACTATTTATTCCTCAAGTATTGCTCTGACTGTAAGTCCCAAGTGTTTTTTCCTGCTATATTTCCTTTTTTTGACTAGAGCTATTTCTTTATTTCTCTTAAGGTACAGGAAGGAGTGCTTGAGGCTCAGTATGTGCTTTCTTTTTTCCTCAAAGCCTTCTGACAGGATATCCCATTTTCAAACTAAATACAGCATTTTGTTTTTGGAAAACAGGAAGGGCGTGCCATGGAGTGGATGGCAATAAAGATTGTTGCTGAGATTTCCAAACTTGTATCTCACGTTTTAGCAGAAGGTGAACAGAACAAGAACATGAACCTTCCCTTTAGAAGGTTTTTAAGGAAAAGAAATTCTAGCAGGAAATGTTAGATGGGATCTGTTTTCAGGCTTTTTGTCTAAAGATGTATCTTATCTGCAAGCACTGCCTCTTGGAATAGAGACTGGCTTGTCAACAGGAGGAGAATTCATTTGTAAACTAGGCTTAGCTATTAAGACTGCTGATCAGTGCATGAATAAAAACTAAAAAACTCAGTTTTATTACATAGCAAGGAGCCAATGTATCTTATTCCTATGTTTGTGGTGTGCTGTTTTTTTTTCTTCCTCCTACTACAGTCATGGTGCAAAAATTCAATGAGCCATCTGCTGAAATACAGTTTTGCTCTGTAAATCAACAGGGAAAAATAGCAGCCTCTTCCTCAGAAGAGCTATTTCTTAAATGTGTTCAAAGTGATAGCTTCTCATTTTAGCGACAAACCTTTTCTTTTTTTAATTCCTTTTAGATTCATAGAGCTGAGAAACAGCTCTTGAATGATCTGTATTTTTACAAGTGAAACTGTTAAGTGTCCTATTACACAGACAAATTTTGTCTTCACTCATACCTGTGAGAAACCCTGCCAAGATGACGTATCTGGGCAGATCCCAAGCAAAACAGGCCCTTGCTCTGCAGATTTGCTAGAGGAAGTTTGTGGAGGAGCTCGAATGTTAGTACTGATTTTGTTTAATGACATTTTAATGAAATCACGTTTTGTAACACAATGACCATTTTAACATTTAAAGCAATTGAAAATATCAACCTTAGGTTAAGCCCTTGTTTGATCGTGTGTAATTGGTAGGAGTTTTTCTATGACAAAATAGAGATGTGTTACAGGGACATGTTGTCAAAGCCTCTAATGAGAGAGATTTTACAAATTCCTCCATTGCCAAATGTTACCAGTCTCATCAAATCAAAGCAGAGGCAAATGATGACATTTGATAACAGAATCACAGAATCCCAGACCGTTAGGGATTGGAAGGGACCTCAAAAGCTCATCCAGTCCAATCCCCCTGCCAGAGCAGGAACACCCAGATGAGGTTACACAGGAAGGCGTCCAGGCGGGTTTTGAATGTCTGCAGAGAAGGAGACTCCACAACCTCTCTGGGCAGCCTGGGCCAGGGCTCTGTCACCCTCACTGAGAAGAAGTTTCTTCTCCAATTTAAGTGGAACCTCCTGTGTTCCAGCTTGTGCCCATTACCCAAATTACCAACAATTACTTTTTCATTAGCACAGATAGATTATGCTTATGACATACCTGCAGACTGGTTGGAAACATCCTTCTCTCATAGCCTGCAGAGAAATATATCTCAGTGCAGCTGTATGGATCTGGATATATCAGCAGTTGCATACATTTAGGTGTTTTCTTGCCTTGCAGTAATGATTGTCCTTATGAGAAGCCTTGTTTCTCAGGGATTTATGATGAGAATTTTGCTACTTATTGGAGTACCTCCATTTGTGTTATCGTTTGTAATCCCAAACCTCATCTTGTGAACAAATCTTGCACGTAAAAATTTTTAGAAGTTTACTACAACTGAGATTTTCTCCTATCTCATCCAGAAAGTTTCATTTTATAACACCTGGGGCTAGATACTACCTCTGCTGACTGATCCACTAATAAACCCTCTCCTCTCCCGAAAACCAAGCAAACAAGGTCTGGTATAGAAATATCTCTGCAATTCTGGCTGTGCTTGTGATTATCCATTTATTGGTTTGGGGTATTTTTGTTCTTTTTAGATATACGTAGATCTTAAAATATGTTTCAGGAAGAACTTGCCCATTTTGCTTGCTGAAGAAAATACAACACAAGTCCGGTATGGTGAGGTCTTCCTTGCTCCAGAAATTGTTGGGAAGGAAGCAGTAAAGATGCTTTGATAGGTTTAGGTAGTCCTGAGAAAGACTAATGAAGAACTGCAGCTTCTATGTCTGAATCAGTGTAATGAATATTGCTAATTATATTACTAATACTACTATTGTAAACAAGAAAAGAGTTGCATCCTTCTCCTCTTTGTAACTGCTAACTGATTTATGAACACCTTAACTTTAGGTGATATAATTTGGTTTCAAGGCGTGTCAAAGTGGTATTCCAGATCCACTGAATGCATCTGATTCTGTCTATTGAATAAGCAACAACAAGAAAAAAGCTCCAGCTGGTGATGCTATTGCTATGAGACAACGGGAAACCTCAGCTGGCTGCACTGGGGGGTTTGATCCAAACCCAGTACAGGAGGCTGCTTCTTGCCAGATCTAGTCTCAGTGAATTTGAGCATTTACAGGACTTGCTGAAGACTTGTTAATATAATATTTATTCTATTGGGATGTCACCAGAAATAGAAAGAACCAGTCTTATTTGTGCTGTAGATTTACAAAGAATAATGGCAAATTAAGGACTGCCTTTAAAATGAGAAGATTATAGGTTGAGAAGGATCCCTGACGTTTGCATATCCTGCACGCCTCATGGATCAGGGAAGAGAAACTTAGGCACAAAGACTTGCAGGTCTGTACAAAGATCTGGTGAAACATAAAGGGAGAGGCTTTTATTTAAAAATTATGCTGTAAAATGTCAGTAGGCAATAGGAAGAGAAAAAGGAGATGCTCTGTTTGCCTTCAATTGTAGGCATTAGCCCACATAATACTGTAAGAGTCCTAGGAGGATTTGAGCCCAGTGTACTCTTTGAATGTCTGGTTAACACCAAATGCTTTGAAGATAATTATACAAACAGCATTTATGTTAAGTCATGATGTCTTTAAATGAGGAGGATGAGAATGTATTGTAGTTTTGTTAGTATCAATTGAACTAGTGTATTTCCTTCTGCTCTTTCCAGTTCCATCAATTGAAGGATTAAGCAAACTCTGGTTTTGATAGGGTCTCTGGGCTTGTAATGTAGAGTTTTAGAACTGCTGCATCATTATTCTGGAATAATCAGCATGAGCATCTCCATGTGTTCTTTGGCCGTGACTTTGTATGCTGAGATCATAAAGCAACGCTGTGTAGAAATGTGATGAGATCGGTATTCTGCACAGTTACTGGGTGGTATTTGTGTCAAATGAAGATGTTATATAGCTTTGAAACACACCTTGAGTGCACAGCTCGGGAAATGGCTCCCTTGTGCTTCTCCATTTGTAGTCAAATTGAAATTCAAATATAGAAAAGCTTGACTGATTTAATATAATCATTTGATTAACTTCAGCCTATACATCTACAGATTCTACAGTATCAACAGAAATGCGGTGGTGAATAAGGAAGTCTGTGACAAGGAAAGCTTTTAAAAAAGATGTGAATGTTATCCTTGCTGTAGTATATACAGCCCAAACTCACCTGCACAATGCAACTGCTTAGAAACAGACTGGGGGTGGACGGGCAGAACTATTTCAAGATGTTCCTTTCTTATTTCAGCAAATACAAATATTGCTTGGGGTATGTGAGAGAAACTGAAACCTTTGCAGACTGCTTTTTTCTGGTTGTTTTTCTCCCCCTTTTTTTCCTTTTTTTTTATTTCTTTCTACCTTGTCCTTTTTTTTTCTCTCCTTCTTTTCTTTCAAGGATGGTATAGATATTAGCAGAGAAAAAAGACACATTATTCTGAACTGTTCTTCATTTGACAATAATTAGCAACATCTTAAGCCAATTGCAATGCCCTTTCTGGAAAAAAAAACCCTTCCCCTTCTGTGTGATTAGAGGAGCTCAATAGTCGGATGAAAAGAGAACAGAATTGCTTTCCTTGCACATTTGCTATATCATAGAGGAGATGGGAGCTATTTTTGCTGCCTTCTGGTGATATTGTAAAACTGACAGAAGCAAAGCAGCTCTTGCAGGTCCCATATTGCATGTAATATATAGAAAACACAGCTTCTAGCTCAGAGCTTAGTAATACTTAAAAGGCTTGTGAAGATAACTATAGTCTACACCAAGCTACCAGTAGCCGACTGGAAATGCAGCTTCTAAAAGAGTTGTTGTTTGGATATAATCTAAACCAGTGCTCAAAATAGTTCTGCTGTACTGGCAAGAAATCATTTGCTATGGTATTTCAAGTCAAGCTATGTTTGTGTGGGTTTTCAGGGGGTCACTCTCCTGACATATTAGGTAGTTCAGAAAAAAATTAAGTGTCAGTGCAAGTAACAGGATGGGCAGTAGGAAATGTGTAAAGGAGATCTGGTACTTTTCCAGCTCCAAGGCTCGTATTTGGTTTGAGTCACAGCATTCTCCAAGTCAGCAATGAGGGCTGGAGTTCAGAGTAGGGCTTGGTTTGAAGGAGTAGCCAGCAAAGCCCACAAAATGGGGTTGAGAACTGGTGGTGTCTGTACCAAATACCTGCCAAAGCAAGTTTCATAGGTTGTATTTTCACATCATAGCAATAGTCCTTTAAAAAACATAATCAGACTGTTCTAAGCTCAGTAGGGTTTCAGCTTCAGCTGAGCTACTTGCTTTTCTCAGCTGAGTCACCTCCACATCCTCCCCCTCCTTTTGCTGCAAGTAGAGGGCAGATGGTGGATGCTTGAATTAGCTAGGCACTGTTCCACCTGCTGCAGCCTTCCCTGTGTTGGTTATCTCTCCAGCCATCTTCTCACAAATGAGGGGGAGGAAGGGCTAGAGACTTCTCTCCTGCTGTATCGCACTATGTAGTATCTCTGAGGAGGGGGTTTCCTCCCCTGGGCTCAGCACATACCATCCTTCACCCACTGAAAGTGCACCGGAAGCAAGCAGCAGTGCATGGACAGATGCCTTTAACCCCATGCTGGAACACGACAGAACAGAATTCCACAGTAGCATCAATTTAGAGGAAAATGAAAGGGCTTTTCTAACACCTGGCAGTTTTACGCCTGTATAATACCATGTCATTTTAATCCTTGTCCTACTAGCTCCTCCTCTGCTAGGAAAAAAGGATAGCTGAAGTGATCCTGATGGATGAACGAATGCAGCCATTTCTCCTGGTAGATTTGGGACTGTATCACTCTGTTTTGTTCACGTTTACCAACTGTGTCTCCATAACCAAGTGAACTGGGAGTGTGCTCATTTTTGAAGGAGAACTTGCAGCTGTGGCATGATCATTTGACTTGCAGGAGTAGTTCCTAGACGCTTGTTTATAAAGCAAATATATTAATCTAGCCTATTTTTTTATGAGCTGAGTAATTGTTTTTAAATAATTAGAAAAGCTAATTGCCTCTTTCAGAATGTAGGAACTACAATCTTGCAGGCCTGCTCTGAGTCTATGAGATTTTGCTGCCTGGTTACACAGCTCGATGGGAACAATGCTAATTTACCTCAAAGGAAATTCTGAAGAGGTTGCCATTCCCTCCCTATCTCATTTCGCCTGTATGGATGGTATGTGTCCTAGCTGAAGGGAATTGCCATACAATCAAAATATAGGGATCTATCTTTGAGTGACTGCCATCATCATTGCGAAAACGTATTTGACTTTCTAACTGCAAATTATTAAGGAATAATGTACAAACCATGTTGTGACCAGTACCCCTGCTCCCCACCCCTGCCTGAGCTCAAAAATAATAGTGAATCTGTATTATCATCCTCTGTTCCAATGGCTTGTTAGTTTGGGGAATGAAAAAAAGAATGAAACTGATTGCCTACCATCTGAATCTCTGCAGCAATAAAATGCCTTATTCTGTTCTAATGGCGTGCAGAAATGCTTAGTAACACCCTTACACTGACAGCCAGCAGGAGACACAGCTTGTTATTATATATTATAGCTTTTAATATTTTATCCAGTGCTCTTGTGTAACGGGAACTTTTACATTTGTGGTTTGTGGCTTTGGCATTACAAATTATATGGCTTAAGCTTGTTGTAGTTTGCTGAGAATTGCTTGTAGCGTTTGTTGTATGGAGTAGAGGTTCTCCTAAACATTTATTATGTAATTATGGAAGTAATTGGCTACAAGGATTCAAGTGATGTTTCTCAATTGTACCTTTGTGTTTGTCTCCCTCAGCCTTTCCACAAAGAAACCAGCTTCTCACGCAGTGTTCAGTTGTTACAGCAAGATCTTAACAAACTGGCAGTTGCAGCTCAAACAGTTGGCAGTTTCAAGTAGGGTCGTCAGTAATTCCAAGGGGTTTTTATAGTATTTGTCTGATAAAAGTGAAATTCAAAGCTGGGACAATTTAGGAATCCCTGACTTCACTGTCTGCTGCCTTAACACTAATTGATCTTTTACCTTTGATGTAACTATCCTAAGTGTTTCTTTTTTGTATCTTAGGGTGCTGCTCACTGCACTGGCAGATGGTAACTTTCATGCCTTTTGCCAAAGAGCTTACAGTCTAATAGATAATGCAGACAAAAAGTGGGAGGAAAAAAAAGAGTGAGAACATTATTTACTGGGTATCACTCATCAGGAGGGCAGTAGAGGTAGAACAGAGGCATCACCCAAGAGCTGGGTGGGAAGGACATCTCTAGCTTGAGGGAATGCAGAGAACGTGCCAGCCGAGGGCAGAACTTAGGCCTTCAAGGCTTTCAAATTAAATCCTCTTTTATCTCCAATGAAAATCAAAGGAAAAACAATAATTTGTTTAAGGTTAAGGATACTCAGCCTTTTCAGTAGGAAATCAAACAGAACCAGCCTCCCTGAGGAATAGGATGGACTGCGGAGTTTCTGACCTCTTGTGGTCGCTTATGACACTGTGGGATTTTCTTCTGTAGCTGGAGCTTGTTATCTCACTTAAATTTGAAGTCCTGGCCTAAATTAAAGAGTAGGCAACATAGGCTTTTATTTACCTATATTCAGTCTCAAGAGGGGAAGTAATTCCTAAATGGTTTTTGAGTGCTGTGAGCTGTTTTATGTGGCTTCCTTCCTCTATTGCCTACCTGTGCCTACCTTGTAAAATACTGGTACCACTCCTATAAATGCTTATATCCAACCTTCCTCTGGATTAAAAGGGATTTTATTTATTTATTTATTTATTTATTTTCTGGCAGGATGGTAGATAAAAGCCCCACTGTCTTCTAAGTTTGTATGTGATGAGATGGATATTTGTCTACATGAGGAATATTGTGTTTTGATAGCATGAGAGCATAATTGCAGTCATCTTCTTTCTAGCAGAATTGCTGTGGCCATTAAATATTTTCAGTTTCTAGAAAACCAAATTCTGGTCTCAGTACAAGGACTCTTCTGTTTTGCACAATCTTCTGCACAGTCTGGTTTGTTCTCATATGGTCTGAATTTGGTCAACATAAGTAAGCACTGATTCCAAAGTGGTGTAATCAGGAGGAAACACTGAATCCGAAAACAGTTTTTAGAATGATGCTTGCCTGCATGAGGAGAAATCAAACTGTAGAAAGGACTGGATCTGAACATTGATTTAAAGTACAAAGTTTCTTTGGAGATTTTATAAACTTACAACTGAAACTGAAGATCTGGCTAGGTATTTTTTAATTTTACTTTTTGGGGATAACATAATAGTTGAGATGATCTGTAACAAAGAAATAATGATTAAGCAAAGTCCACCACTTATTTTGATGATTTTGATCTTCTTTTTCTCTAGAGCAAGATGTTTTCTTTTTGCATACTGAAACACCTTCCCACTTTGCATCTGTTACTCTTACCACCACTACTGTTCATAGAAAAAATAACGTAAAAGTAACCATAAGATTTAAAAACCTCTCAATTTTCAGACTTGAAATAATTCAGAATTATTGTTCTAAAATCTTTAAAGAAGTATTTGATTAAAATTATATGAAGTAATAGAGAACATCCATGAAAAACATTTTTTAAAGAATTTTTTTTCCTGATATTTCTGAGTCTTCAGGACAAAAAGAAAAGTTGTGAAGTAGGCACTTCATGTTTATTACCCACCAAAGATCTGATGTCATTCCCCAAAATTGTCTTCTCTCATGTGCCTCCCCTTAGAAAGCCTGGAAGGCTCTGCAGAGAGAACAGCAAGAAACAGTGCAGCATGGCTGCGTGTTATCTACCCAGCACACAGATATGCTCTGGCTATTCAGTGGAGAGATCTGTTCAGCTGAAATGATGGAGACGGGGATAAAGAGGACCAGGAAACAAGACCTGCATTTTTTTTTCACTTGGGCAAGTGTTTCTTTGAAGGCAATGCCATTTCCCTGCACTGCTCACAGTTTCCTGTGCAGAACAGCGTCAGAATTCATCGGTGCACAATGAGATACATCTTGTGCTGAACTCAGGAGTGTGGCTCCAGCACAGGCATTCGGTGGGAACAGCAGAGGCAAGTGCTGTACCTAGTCTTAACTTAAAGCTTGATTAACTTGTTAACAGGATTATATACAGGGGACTGCACTTGGTGAACCAACAATGTCTTATTCAATCCTGTGTCCTCAAATCGTGGAGCATGTGTCACCAGTAATTGCCAAGTACTTACAGAGGGCACAAAAATGCTTGTAAAAATAAACTTCTGATGGCACACAGATTACATAATGACAATGTCCATGTCAGGGGCTGTAAGGACCTCTGTCACTCATGACTTCTGCTGCTTCGAAGTCAGATATCATAGCAGTGCAACAGCACTTACAGAGGCTCTGGAAGAGAGGAACCGGGAATTGCCAAGAGCATTGTGCCTGAAGAGTTCAGTTTATATCCTTACACAGTTTGACAAGGCCCAGACTTCCTTCTGGGAGTTGCCTTTCTTCTCCCTTGTGTAGTATTGAAAGTGAGGACCTGACTTCCCACAGCCACTCGCCACATTCACAGGGCATTTCTTTACTAGTCCAGGAAGATGTTTTGAAAGGAGTGAATGGGGAAATTCTGGCTGTGCTGCAGCTACTTTCTGGCAGTGGAGCTGACCTACTGTGGCAGCAGAGCTGCTGGAAGCCTCCCAAGTGGAATACTGTGGCTTGAGGAACATCTCAGTGGGTGTATGTCAGACTGATATCTTCAGACTGCAGGAGACATGCCCATGGCACAGCATACGCAGAAGAATACATCAGAAATTTTCATGCCTGATTTGTCCTCCAGTACCACAATGGTGCACGGGATTGCTACAATTGGGAAACACATGAAAGCCTCTCTTGGTGCATCTGTGAATTAGAGTAGATGTCATCTTCCAGATGCAGGTATACCTCCAGGATACAGATGTGTAAGCCACAAATGCAGTGCTTATCTCTCCCAGTAGACTGCTTGATGGAAAGCTTGGCTCAGACAATGATATTTGGTTAATTTTGGTACCTGTGAAGGGAAATGGAGGCATTTAGGAAACAAAGGGAAAATCTTCCAACAAGGATTGGGCCTTATTGAGTACATGTATTTACAGTGCTACAGAGGTGACAGAGGCTTTCCAGGACTGTTGTACTGTATTGCCTCATACTTTCAAAGCAATATGCAAATGCAAAAACTGTTAAAAATCCAGTTTACTCACAGCTCCTCCTCCACTTGACATTTGAACTTCAAGATAAGATTAGGAGAAGCAAATCAGAATACCTCTATTTAAAATTAGGTGGCACTTTACTGATACTACTTACAGATGGCTGAGTAACTTATCAGCTGAGTAGAGGAGAAGTCTGACCATCACAATCTGTTTTCAACAGAGGTATGTAGAGGTACCTTCATTAAGCATTTGCTTATAGTTGTATTCACAGTGGATCTCCGTGACACTACTATGGGTTATGAGTGATGACTGAGTTCTGTCACAGTAGAGAGGCTTTATGTTTGTAAGGAATTTCAGTAGCTTTGTGGAAGAAACTTCTTTACTACTTCCTTGGGACAGAAAAACCAACCAAATAAAACAGCCATCAACCAACCAAACAAAAAAACCCACACGCAAAACCAACTAACTTCTGGGAATATGAAAGTACATCAGAGTACATTCTGAGTAGATTTTAGCTAGATATTAAAGAATAGTGAGAAAATAAGTTACAGATTTTCAAAATTACATTATTTTGTGATATTCAGCTAACTTCTGGGAATATGGTTTTCTTCATTACATTGGCATGTATTTGTGGAGGGAGATAGCAAATTAAATCACAGAACAGTGACATTAGACAGAGTCTGTCCTCTGAAGCACATGGACAGCCCAAGACAGGCTTGCAGGAGGTATTACTGACTTGCGAGTGTTCTGGTTTGAACCCCTATCAATAACCAGCGCAGTAATTAAATTACAGTGGAGACTTCTTGTGTTTTGACTTATTTTTGGGTTCATTGTTTATCCTGTCTAAGTCCCTGTCAGCTGACAGTTACACTGTATGCTCCTGTTGTGTTCCCCTCTGCCCTGATAGTCCAATCTTCCCAGTGTAACTTTTGTTCCACATAATCTTCCTTTCATGCTTTTCTCTGCAGAACTTGAGTCACACTCCTTCTGCTTCCATGTGGTTTGCCAACTCTAAGCCATCTTGGCCAACAAGCCTTCGTGCTTCTTCCAGTCCGTAGCTATGGTGCTGCAGAGACGAGGCAGCTTACTGGACATTGTGTTCCTCTCAGGATAGCTCTCTTTCATATTCCTTGTGTCATAGTTTTTCTTGATCATTCAAAACACAACCAAAGACAACCACAACTCTCAAAGTCACAACTAACATCTGAGACAAAAAGGTAGGTGTTTTATTTCAGCATCTTCAATACATTTTTCAAGCAAACCCAAAATTTCAGCTCTATTTTTAGTTGAAAAGCATCAGCACTGCAAAACTCATGCTGCGAGTAAACACCAGGTATATCCTAGTTACAAGCCTAAAACAGACAACTTGGATCTGGAGCAGTTTTTCTTATGGTGACTGACAAGTAGCATTTTTCGGTCAAGTCTGTACCTGCCTGCTTCCCTGAGCTGAAAGCATTTGGCTGATGGACACAATCATTTTATGAGAAACAGCACATCTGCTGTGGGAAGCACAGGGCCAAAATATTGCTGGATGTATCCGTGCCACACAACAAAAGCTCTGAGCTAGTTTATTTTCCAGTATTTACTTATTCCTAGTAAAATGAGTTGCTTAAGCTTATTTTGAACTAGGTGTAGTCAAATGCTGACCCTGCCTGCAAGAAATGCTTTTCTCTATCAGCTACTTGAGCATTTTGAAGCTAATTTTGGTCACTAATTTATGCATCTCTATGCATGATGATATATGCATAATGTTTTTGGAGAAACATTTGTTAAGGCTGACAATAGTAACTGCCAGATATGTTGTAGGTGGAGCTGTTTGGAGTTTTTGCCATCTTTTCTAGGGAAAATAATTTATGTACTTCTCTAGACTAAGAACTTCATTAATGTCCTTCATTTAGGATCTACATCGCAAGAACAGGAATAGAACAGAGAACAGAATTCCCAAAGCGCAAAATCCTAATCCATGGGCCTAAAACATTGGCCCAGACAGCAAATGGCCTTAGCAGGATGGGGCTGGCAGAGGCGTAGCACAGAGCTCACTCCTCTCAGTAGAAGAGTAAATAAAACACTGGGCAGTCCTCCGGATCATTTTGGAGGTGAGAGGACTGAATATTTGCATGACTTTTCTTTCTTATCTGTGTCCTGAGGGTATCTGAGTAATTCCGTTGAATTCTGACATTTCTTCCTCTCTTCTATCCTCATTTCTTCCATTTCACTTAACCTTGCCACAGTCAAATTTGTGTCTGTTGCTCTAACACCCTCCCTTGTCTGCCCCCACTTTCCTTTCAACTGCTAGAGAATGCAAACATTTGTTAGCCACATTAAAAAAAATAAACCTTTCTTTTAGAGCAATGTACAGCCTGGTACCTGGATATCGCTTGTTTACTGGTACATTCATTTGACAATTATTTTTCTCTTGCTTTGACAGAAAGTACAATCCTGGGTAGTTTTGTAAGGTGGGCTGTTTCAGCAAGCACAGGCCCTGCCTCTCCTCTGTTGCTGCCTCCTGGTTGAGACTCTTTAGGCAACAGAAAAGCCAGCAAGCTGCTGTGAGCGAGAGAAATGCCAGGAAAACTCAGAATCAAAGACTCTAGGAAAGGAGTGGTTAGCCGCAGCTGGCACTGCAGCAAGGCACAGACCTTGCAAGACAGGTTAGGAGAAAAGGCAGTTTGTAATGAGAATCACTTGTTTATCTTCTTCTGTGTTTAAGTAAGAAATAAAACACTGAGGTTAAAGGACATCAAGTCAGCTTTGCCTGACTGGGACGGAGGTCCTGACAGCTGAACTCCTATGATGTGAAGTCGCGGCCTCAAAAGCACCAGTGTATTTCTCACAGGCTGAACAGCCCTCCATGCTTTTGATGTAGTCACTACTGAGCTGAGACTGCACTGCTCCAGTGAAACAAATTGCAAGCCAAACAGCTGCCGAGGACAGGTAGGACTCCTGGATAAGGGAGGCAGAAATAAGGCGCTGCAGACATTTTTTAAGCTCTTGTTTCACTCTTCACCTTGAAATCTTCTACACCTGAATTAGGAATGAAGCTGAACCAAGAGAAGTGTTTACAAATACAAAATGAAGGGTGTGGAGGCAAAACTTATCTGACTCTCAAATACCATATGTGTAAAATGCATCCACATGTGTGACCAGATGACGTTAACATGTACTAAATATAGTGCTTCAGGAGCTGGCCTGCTGCACTAGTGACGCTGAGTGAACAAAGGAAAAGATTCTGATATCTCCCAGGGTTATCTAAACTGTTGTGTCTAATTTTGGCCTCCCGACGTTTCTGGAGGTTGCTGTTAGTGAAAGGCAGCAGCACAGTGGTGGGTGGAGCAGTTCTCTTCTTGGCAGCTCAGCCAGAGCAGCTGCTGTGGTGCACATCGCCTCCCATGCCAAGGGCTGTGCTGCAAGTGATCGCGCTGGGTGCCGCGCAGGAGGAAAATCTGCAACCGGGGCTGGAGACAACCTGTAAATAACTTGCCCTTTTCCTGTTATGCCTTCAGCGTTTGGATGATGCAAGGACAAATCCTACTAATCCTGAGGGGTCTTCAGGTGCCATGTGGAAAGATCTCAGCAGTCTTTGCTCCAGATGACTTTTAACTTGCACAGTGCTGTGCAGTTGCTGAGTTGTAGGAGAAAAGTGAAGCTTCAACTCTTCCAAATCTGATAGAAATGGCCCTTGTGTCCTCTGCTTTAGTGTCTCCTAGATCCTTTCTGGGTGTCTGCACTTGAGAAAATTGCTTTTATTCTTTGATCTCTCTTTATGAGACTTGAATCCAAAACTCATAGAGCACCATTCAGACTCGATAACCAATCATCCTTGCTTATCAGCGTAGCAACAGGAGGCACAAAGCACCCCAAAGATATTTTCATAGCCCAGCATGACTCAGTGCATTGCTAAAGTCTCTGCTACGTCAGAGCCTCAAGCTAACTCATGGAAAACAAACTATATCTTAGAAGAAGGTTCATTTCAGAAGCTGATGGAGTCTGGGAGCATTCCAGAATTGGTTTAGTTTGCCTCTGGGAAGGCTTGAGTACCAGTAGCGAGGGAACAATTCAATGACAGCAACAGCTTGTTTCTTAAAGATTTAACTCTGTATTTGTGGTGCTTGCAGGGATAAGGAAATAGCTTCTCCTGATCACTTTGAATAAATGTTTCATGAACATATAAATAGCTAATGTAAAAGGAATTTAAATGGAATAGCTATCCAGAAACAAATTACTCTCACTGAGTGTGAAGTAGTGAGCAAAAAGGCAACAAAGCCACTCTGTAGTTAAAAATACTGCAAACAATGATGTGCCTCTTTGCACAGGAGATATTAAATGTGATTGTACCAGCCAAGCGCAAACATCCACCCATTAACTTTTTGTGCCATGAGCTGGCACTGGCAAATCAAAGTTAAGTTACCTTTTAAAATTACACCATTAACATTAGACTTCTGAGTTATTCTCTCCTATTCACATTCTTCAGCCTCAGATAAATGATACTGCTTGTGAATCATGCTCATAAATAAAAGGATATGTGCACAGAAGGGGACACAAAATTAAAAGTACCACTAAGTGATGCTAGTCAATTAGTTAAAGTATTCTGGGATTATAGGTAGGAATTGATACCCGAAATTGAAGTTTTTTCTCCCAGTTATAAGGCCATTTTTTCTTTGTGGACATAATGAAGGAGAGAACAGTACCTGTACTCAGTATATAATAACTGTCTTTTGCACCTTGCTGTATCTGAAGTAAAACTGATCCAAAGAAAGAACTGGTAGGATGTTAAATCTGCCAGAGCACTTAAAACGTACATATTTTTAACTGGGGAAGTAATTCAGATCATTAAGGTGAGTAATAGTAAAAAATCTCCAGATAAAGCAGCTTTTCTCAGGAACACATTTATCTTGAAATAGAGAAGCTGTAGAATTGGATGAATTATATCATTCTCAAAGTCCTCGTTGAACTCGGTGCCTGGAAACATTCAGGAATTACGCGAGTGACCTATTTTGGTTTCAGCAGAAGATGAAGGAGCTGCCTACTCGGTCACCTTTGTGGAGAAGTTGTCCTGATTAACAGGCATCACAACGGGAGCAGCTGGAACTGCTGCTCAACTTATTGCTCACCAGTGGAACTGCTTTTTCTGTGGCAGCATTTGCATTGAAATGAGGAAGTCAGACACGTTGAAGTGCAGCAGTGGCTCCACAGTACAAAGACAACATTAATCACAGCAAAGCCTACCCAATTCTACAGCCAGTCTGGAATATTCACCTGTAAGAGATATGCCATCTTGTTACTTCAACTGTAATCCACAGATCCCCAAAGTACAACTCAATTCCTACACAAGAGACATTGCCTTCCCACTCAAGCAACAACATTTTAAGCTATCCTTCTTAATTTTGTTAGTTGTTAAATGACAGGAGGCCAGTTTCAGACAAAAAATCTTCAACATCTCAAAGCTTTCGTGAAACTAATTTGTTCAGAGCAACAGAGAGTTTCAGCACAGGCAGTCATCCTCCACTGTCACAAAATGGCTTTGATACAGTCTGAGGTATTTTGGTGAAAGAAGTGCTGTCTTCTTGTTTTCATCCCTGCTTTGTTGAAATGAAGTAATTATTCTAATACCAGTTACAAATGGTAGAGAAAAAACAAACCAACAAAAACCCCTCAAAATATTGTTAAAGTTACACAGTACTGAAAGATACAGCGGGCGATCCTACTTTTCTCATTTGTTGCTAGCCAGTGAATATAGTTTGAATTCTCACAGCCAAGTTGCAATTTTTCATGAACTACCAAGGTACCAAGAAATGCTCTGTGGACTGGTTTGAATGCATTTGTAAATGCGTTTCTGTTCTTTACCAAAAGAGGTCAGAATCAATGTTTTCAGATTCTATATAGCAAAGTTCACAAAAATTCTTCTTTATCTTAACTCCTTGGAGTGAGATTATATCACGTCCTGGGAGGGCACAGCATGAAGCGGTGACAAACATGACATCCTGATCAGGGAGTGGATTACAACATGACTAAAAGGCAAAATTTTCCCTGTAAGGCCACTTAAAATGATTCAGATTATTTAAAAAAATTAAATAAGCAAGTACTGGTAGGCGATCAAGTACTCAAACAGTGACCATTTAAACTGTAGATACCAGAGCATTTCCAAGTTTAATATCTGACAGGTTAGGTCTGCAGAAGCACTGGTGTCTTTTGGTCTGTCAGCATCAAGGTATTAAAGCCCTGGTGCCACATGTGTGATACTGCTCTGAGCATACTTAAACCTTTTGACTTGTCCCTTAGGGACAGATGATGTGTAATATAATTGCATACTCAGAGATGAAAGCCCAACTGGTTATTTTTATTTAACAGTCTAGATAGTACAATTAACCCAACTGGTTTTTTACCTCTAAGAATTTGGCTCAGATACAACTCCACATCACACTGACATAAAAGTTACTCTAAGGTGATCATGGCAGCTTTTCTAAGTAGATTAGGGATAAACTTGACAAGCATTCTCTAGTTTGTGCATGAGAAAGCCAAATGACAAAGCCAGGAATATTTCCACCTAGACAGACTCAAGTATTTTTGACCTCTAATTGGGGGTGAAGGGAAGAGGGCTGAGATTGCCCCTGCCCATTGCCTGTAACTAAAGATACATGCCCTTAACACTAAGTTCGCATTCTCCAACAGTTTTAAAGGCTCTTTTTCCAATGGCTTGTGGTACTTCATAGAAACTTTATCTTTGAAGAGCATCAAATCTGGGATCTATGATGGAAGCAGAAGTAGTACACTCAATACCAAAATAGCACCTGCCATCTGGCTGCTGCAGGTGTATGCAGTATGAGGTTTGGATGGAAATTACAGTGTTCAGTTGTATGCCAGACTAAAAGCTATGCTCGATCAGCAGCCAGGTCTGAAGAAGCACAGGCGAAAAATTGTGGTGTTCAATTCTAAACCGAGAGGAAATCAGATAGCATCAGCTTTCATGTATTCAATGAGGCTTTGTGTAATTAACAGTTCCAGAAAGGAATGGAAAAACCTGATTGTCTGCAGAAGTAATTTAACACGTCTTAGACTGCGTTGGCTTCTCCCAGAGATTAAAAGAAATTTCTGCAACTTCAGTGAAGAGTCTCTCCAGCAGAGAGCTGTAACACTCTGAGGCTACAATACACATTGTCCTCTCTAGAGGGAAGAAGTTCGTTTCCAGCCTCTGAGGCCCATTAGAGCTCCAAATTCCAGATGGCCTGTACTTATCTCAGTCAACTTCGGTTTCTCTGCTTTGCTCAAAGTCTATTTTAAGTCATTCCATCTTTGAGGAAAAATTTCCTCTGGAGTTTCACAGAGATTCAACCCAATCAACTTCTATCAAACAGCTCTACCTGGTGCATGAGTGGATTCCCTAGGATTTTAAAATCTTGTAATGTATTACAAGGACAGAAAATACAAAGAGATATCATACACACTACCAATGCAAGTCTTATCTAAGCTAGATGATGATGACTGGAGAAAATGATAAAATAATAGCTGAAAGAAAGCAACAGCTGTTCTATAAAGGGAGCACTGATTATTAGCCATATTCTTCAGGCCATTTTAGTTTAATTATGTTGCATTTTACTGGCTAACATTGTGATGAAGTACATTTAGAGACTTCATGGTTTCCCAAAACCCCCCAGAAGTCAATTAACAGGCTTTGTCAAGACTTGCGCTTCAAAGTCCTGGACAGAACAGTTTAGAAACTGAAATAAAGAAGTCCATTGTCAACGATAGAAAGCTTTCAGTTTCCTCCTGAACTTTAACGTGGCCAGTTTAGCAGGTGTTAGGATGTAATTTTCATTACTTTGACTATGCTTGTATAAAACTATATTAGTTAGCTTAACTTAAGAGTTTGCTTTTTAAATCCTATCCCAGAATTTGAAAATAAAATGTTATTCATAAGTTTTCTGCAATTCAGGAGGCAATTTTGAAAAAAAAATACACCAAACCAAACCCGACAAACCAAAATCCTTGTGAATTCAGGGCCTCAGAAATGATTTATTTGTCATTTCAGGTAAATTTTTGCATTCATCCTGTTTGGGACCTCACAGTTTATGGTGGTGATGCAGCTCCAGCAGTTATCTCATCAACTTATTTCTGTTTGAAGCCACAGGTTTCTTTTATTTTGACCTGATGTTTTAAAATTAACAAGTAAAAATTATTTTCTCAACTATTAGGTATTGAGGTAGGTCCCAGATCACAGTGACCTGGTTTTCATAAAATATAATCACTGTTTTGAGAGTTAGGCATTTTATAATACTTCGTGACTAAAACCAGACTCCCAAAGATCTTCTGAATTAAAAGATTGTTTCCTACAAGCTCAAACCTTTGCTTCCTCTCTGCCTCTCCATAGGGAAGTCCTAGGGGTTAACGAAGGTTCAGGGATGAGGTTGCCTTGTAAAACTTTTGTCCATAGTAACATAAATACATGCAATCTTGAAGAAGAACATTTAGTCATAGATAAAAAGGAATTATTAAAGTTACTGACCTGGGTAATACAACGTTCTGTTACACTCAGACCACTGTACCCACAGGTTCTGTAGGAGAAAAGCAACGCAAGGCCCCTGGCTCCGGGGAAATGGGGTTATTGGCTTGTCCTCCTCTTGAAGCCACCTTACTGGAGCACCCTCATCAAGGGAGGGAGCTGGACTTCATAACCGATTCAGCAAAAAATGACAGAGATTTCTGTAATTTCATTCCTACTTTTTTTTTTAATTTTATTTTTACTTTTTCCATTTCGAAGTAGATATCTTGAGTAGATCAGTACTAGTAAGGGAGGTAGAATGGATAACCTGTTGAGCTTCTTTTCTTTCTCTGATTTCTCCACATTTTTCTTTGCTTATTTAAAACCCTTCTGTCTATCAAGAGGGGCTATAATCTGTCAGCTCTTTCTTTTGAACTGCCAGACACTAATCTCAAGTCTGGATCACACTGACTCATGAAGAGAGAGAAAATTATCACCTTTGAATCACTCGGCTGAGCAGTGACCCAGTGGGATAGGAATACAACTTTACAACAGTGTTGAAGTACCAGTTGTTAAGAAGACGACATGGGGTGATGCAAACAGCATAAATTAAATTAAACATGCAAATCTAGGCCCAGCATTTGGCTAGGAGTCATTCTGGGGGATACAGGACATTCCTGAGTGTTTGCTCAGGCTGAGTAAAGCACCTAGAAGCCCATTTTCAAAAATGCTGCTGTGCTTTTCATTTAGCTTTTTGTTTTGTTTTGTTTTGTTCATTCGATGCTCCCACAAGCTGTCTGTACCATCTCAAAATAGCAAAGCGAGTGCTGTAGCCACAGACCCATGCTCTGAACCTCCCTCTCCTTTTGTCTCCAAGGGAGAGCGAGCTTAGCCAGGGAGGCACAAACGCTTCACTTCGCTGCGTTCACCATTAGATGGCTCTGAGCGATCACCATTGCTCCAGCCAGGCCCCTCTGGGAGTGCAGGCAGTCCTGGGCCATACCTGTGGGTCACACCTGTGAGTCACACCTGAGGCCTGGAGTACTTCGAGGAGGCGAGGTGGGGCTTGGAGAGGTGACCAAGCCAAAGCTGATTGCTCATCTCCTTCCCTGCTCTGCAGGTGGGAAGTGAAGGGGGAGTTCAGGAAAGCAGCAAACTGCCAGTCCCACATGTTCCCAAAATTTTGTCCTAGGTGTATAGCATTCAGTCATCTGTTTAATTAATGCCTCTTTGCTTAACGCGGATACCTGTTTGTCTACTTAGTGCCTTGAACATAAGAAGCACTAAGTGATTATTTTTAAAATAATACCCAACACCTTTTGGGTGTGAGTCTGAGTATGCCTGGATGACGTTTACTGCATATAGTGATTGCCCTGAGTGTAGGGAGAAGCAAAACTTGCTTATCAGAGAGGAAAAAAAAAGGGTGGGGGGAGTTCTGGGCATGATTAGAGGTTACATTTTGCAGAGATTTCCTCTGTTATCTAGAGATGGGAGCAAATGCAGAGCTCCTTCTGTGCCTTGTGCCGCTGGGGGAGACATCGCCATGGTGCTGGGGGAGGAGGCCTCTGATTCGTGCTGTTTGCCCGTGGAAGGCTGGTGGATGCCATCCTGGAGGACTGCACATGCAAAGGACTTCTGAGAAAATGAGATATTCCCTTCAAACTTTTAATCCCATGAACGTTTACCTCTTGCTGTTCAGACTGTGGCTTGTCAAAATTATCGAAGCCCTAACAGCGTGGTGTCAGGTAAATACTGGTGCCATTGGCAGATTTTGGAGTCCAGCTTCGCAGCACTGAATTGCACTTGTTGTCTTCTCACTGAAACAGGTCTGGTGGCTTAACTGGTTTTATCTATGTTATGAATCTGTCTGCATTTGCTTCGGTGATGATCTATTGGCTGTGTAGTGGTGTGCATATTAACACCAAGCCATTGGTCACAGGTCAGTATTCATTTTAATAACAACATTGGTTATTTTCCAGAGGGCTAACAGAGTGTCAGTTCTGTCAAATTTTTATTCTATGAGCAAACGCAGAGAACAAATTAAAATTCAACTTCTTAAATGAAAGAAAATGGGAGGAAATATCTATTAAAAAGAGTTAACATAAATGCATATGCTGAGTGAAGGTTGCCTTTATGGTAATGTCGCTGTTTGCCTTTGCAATCAGGACTATTCTTATAGAACCCATTTCATGTTTTTTTTCTCTTCAGTTTTTCAGAAATTGTTCTCAGTGTTTAAATTTGTATGCATGAGACCATGTATATGGCTGCATACACAGTAATGCAGAACAAAGGGTAGAAAGATTTGCTGTGCAGAAGATAAGAGATTTGCTATTATTCATCTGTTAAAATAGAATGATAAAATAGTCCTAAAGAAGGCAAATTCATTTTATTCCATATGCTTTTGTGCTATTCACCTTGGGGAAAAGAAAACAGAATGCTCTTGTGATTATAAAAACAGCAGAGAAGTAGGATCACTGTGGTAGAGCTTAGACTTACACCACTGTAATTCGAACCTATTCTTTTCCTTTTTCATTTAATATTTCTAATTTACGGTGCAAGCAGGCTATAAATACTTGGAATTGTTTATCAGTGAAATCACCAGAATGGCCACCTCATGGAATTTGTTCCTAATGAGATTATTAGGCCTGTGTTTACTTTGTGGACTCTGAATAGCCAACATAAACTTAGACATTGTTATTTTGCTGTCAGAATTGTGTCTGAAGCTCATTTTCTTTTCCAAGACTTTAAATCTAATATAGCAGAGCTCCCAGAAAGTACCAGGACTATTTGTGTTGTAGAAATCTTCATTTTGCTCTGGGGAAAAATGATCTTGATCGAGTTGCCAGCCAACTGCACGCTTTATACTAATCAGACAACTAGAATACAAGACAAAAATCAAGACGAGAAGTGGGTTTTCTCTCTTTTTGTTGCATTTTTATAGAGCCTTGTTCTAAATGTGCTGATTTTACCTAGAAGAATAACTTTCTTCACCAAAGTCCTCTATGGATGAACAGGGTTACGCAAGAATTGTGCATGATGATGATGATGATGATGATGATGATGATGGTAAAGTGGAGCACAGCAGTGTTTGGAAAAAACCTCACAATGACGCTATTGAGCAGCTCAGATGAGGAAGTGCTGAAAGATTCTGTCTCCATCTAAAATCACAAGGGAAATTTTGCAAAAGCAATGTATAATTATGCAAGTACCAGTTTTCAGTGCCATTTCTCTATAATACATTCAACTTGCCTATGGAATGTTTTAAAATGCAGTTGATCAGAACACGATTTAGGCCAAATCTGAAAGACTGTGCACACTCAGCGCTCTGTTGTGTGACTCTGGGAACATGAGAATTGCCACGCTGTGTGACACCCCTGGGTCTCACTTCCATTAAAGAACCAGATTCCTCAGAAAACCAGGCAAGAAATCCTTTGAACCACAAAATCGTCGTTGACCAGACAGGTTGTTTTATCAAATCAACCACCAACTGTCTGTAGAGATTGAATATTTAGTTATCTTTTGTCTTTATTCTTACTAACTCAACTAATACCCTGTTCCCATCTCGTACACCTCCTTAAACTTTAATAAAATGTGCTGGTAGAGAACCATCCTTCAGCATTTCCTACGCCAATTTTGGGAGCGTGCTGTTTCAGAAGTGTTTCAGTTTCTCTCAGCGCTGTTAATGCTGGGTCATAGCAGATGTGTGGTGTTATCCCTGCACCGGGGTTGAGCTTTACCCAGGATTGATTTGATTCATCAGTATTAATGTGTTTTGCAGAGCATTTCCTCAGTCAGATGTCTTTGAAGGAGATCTCAATGACAGTGCAGGATAAGCAGAGATTTTTGCCTAACCAAAATTTCCCTCGTCTATTTTTATTCTGTTTTGAGGTGTGAAAGCTCTTTGAACTTGGTCATTTTCTCAGTAGAGCTCAGTTACTGGAGAACCACATTTACATCAACAAAAAGCCATAGATAACTTTAGTTTCAGTTTTTCCCTGATCTGTTCCGCTTACCTAGGCCTTGGGTATACAAAAAGAAAACTTAACTCAGTGTGGTGTAGTCGTCACATAATTTATTCAAGATGCGCTTACCTCTCTTTCCAGATACGAGTTAATGTTCATACTGGCGTAATGCAGCATCCTCCAGCGAGGTTGATATTGGTGTAAAACGAGCGTCTTCATTTCAAAGGCATCCTGTTTCTACCACTTGTTGATTGGCTTTGTATCATTTTGTGTTATTGTTTCCTTTAAGACTGAACTTGGGAATCATTATTGCCTTTTAGCATAGAGCTTTCCTAGTAGCCTTTTTTTTTTTTAAGTAAAGAAGCATTTAGCTTAATTGTTGTGAGACTAATATGCAGGAAAAGGAGATACAATAAGAGATAACTTGTTCATATTTATAAAATCTTTAGACAAGCTTGAGTGAGTTCTCTAATTAACCGCAGGAAGACTGTGTGGCTGCTGAATAAATTAGCAGAAAAAATAAAAACTGTAGTTGATTAGAATGCCTGAAACCAAGGAATATATTGTCGGTCTTATTCACATTGGACAAATGGTGAGGAGAACCTAAATTGAAGGTCTGATTCCTTGTTGCTTGTGTGAGCACGCTCAAGATGAGTTACACTGAGATTTACAGGGAGGTAAGAGGAAATCAGGTCTCCTTTTTTTGCAAACTTAAGAGAGTTCATTAACTCTATTTTAGCTCAGTAAATTTGTTCTATGTAATGGTATTTTAAGTCAGTTTTAGAAATAGAATTAAAAAAAACCCAATCAAACCAGGGAATCACTCTTAATGAAGGCAGTATGAGGATTTTTGGATACTGAATCCCCCGTACTATGTGTGCTACGGTAACATAGCACTATCTGAAAAGCCCCCACATCCCCATTTGTGCATTAGAGATTTGTTGAATGACATTTATTGACCCCTTCTTCAAAATGCTGTGTACAAGACATTACGGATCCTGCAATTTCCTCAATGGCTTCGTGTCCCCTAGAAAAGAAAAATCAAAACTTGAAGCCCCTTAAGAAGATGATTTATGGTACAGCTCCTGAGCATCACTACATTGCAGTTACATTGCGCATGGCTGTGGTAGTTGCTGCATCAAGTGCTTGTGGAAAGCTGCCAAAATTAATACTTGGCTTTGCAGAAGAACTAACAAAATGGCTTCTATAGTCAAATATCTCAAGATGCTGCCTTCTCTGCTGGCCTTTGGATGTGGAAAACAACTTTTACCAGGCAAGCCCCTTCCGAGGAAGCCCCAGTTTCTAGGAGAGACATGCAAATACTGAAAGAGCAGCACTGTCTGTCTGGGTTGCCTACCTGTATTTGAGAACAAATCGGAGCTGTACACTAGAGAAATATTTCTGCTGTGGAACTGAGCCCTAGAAGTGCCACAGAGTAGATGGTATTAAAATGGCTTTGCGAAGCTGAGTCTTTTACTATGTAGATGAGATTTTCCCATTGTGGTGTAGCTCTTCCATTTGTATGATTGATTTCAGCAGAAATGAAGAAAGACGTGAATCACAGAAAAATGCTGTTGTTAAGGGTGGGATACAGTCATCAAGGATGCATAGCATCATACCTGTGCTCTGCTTCTGCCATGCTCAAAACGCGGCCTCCAGTTTTAAGTGCTGTTAGGGAAGTGACTTTGGGACAGCATTCTTAAGAAATCGTGTATATCTCTGCAGTAACAGGGAAAATGGAGCGCATAACGCTGGACCGCTGAAAATGTGCTGTCAGAGCTACTGATCAGTGGGACTGGAAATTTGTCTGGATTATTACCTGCTTCACAGCTAATTCCCAGCTACTGTACAGAGTGAAACACGGTTACTTCTGAGAAAGTTGTTTCTTCAAAAGCAGTATGTACAGATGAGGGACTCTTAGTTCTCATTTCACAATGACTGTTTTTGAAATCATTTGTTACATGAAAGCACACGGTGCCATCTCATACCCAGCTGCTACTACCTTTAGTATCCAGCATTTTGTAGAATCAGGGGTTTCTGAGAAAGATGCAAAAAGGGGCAGAGGATGAAAATGTAATAAGCAGCTTTTGGGAAAGTTTTTCTTGTGTATTCTGACTCTGAATCCTAAGGGGCTTCTATTTCTCCTCTAATATTATATTTCTTTGACCCCTTCTAAATGTGGCTGTTCTAATCAGCTACACAAATGTTCAGTTCTCTTTTGGCTCTCTCTGAATTCCTGCAGGTCACCAGCTCCGGCTCCTGATTCCATGAGTCATTGCTGAATATGCACAAATGTTGGTGGTTAGGACAGTCTGACCCTTAGCTCCCAGCAACACAGCGCTCCTTTCCCTCTTTAAAGAGATCACTTCAAAGAAACCCTTTCTCTTGGATATTCCATGCAGTTTTGTCATTATTTGGAATTATAAGTGTATTTACCTTTTAAAAATGCTTTGCTGAGGCAGTGGGTTTACTCCTGGAGCAATGGCAATGCAATCCCCCATTTCTGAGGATGGGCAGGAACAAGCCCTGGATCTGGGGCTCTTCAGGCCCTGTGTCCTTCTCCACAGCAGCTCCTGTAGAGCTGCAGGTGCAACCAATGCAGAATCGTTAGAGGAGCTGTGAAAATCAGGGTTTGGCTGGAAATTGCTCTTCAGACATGATCAGGCTCTGCTGGAAGATTGTTCTACTCGGGTGCATAGTAAAAGTACTCATCTGTATTAACAATAATATTATTAGTGATGGGACAGTAAGAAACGTACAGCGTTATCTATAGCATACAGGGTTGTGGATAGAGGGTGTAAACCTTGCTGAATGACCAATTGCACTGTTTCATATTTCATAGCTTCCACTAGAAGCTTCAGACTTAATTTCAAGACTTTAAAAACACTGATTAAGAGATGTTCTTGATGTTCTTGGTTATTTAGGGACACAGGGGTTTTTTTGGACAGGTTTGGATCCTGTGCCCTGGTGAAAGGGCTGTCTGACCTCAGACTGTTTGTCTTTCTTTTGTTTATGGCAACCAATTCCCAAAGGCAAAGCCATTGTTTGTATTAATTTGCTGAGTAATTCTAGAAGATGCATAACCAAGCTGATACACCAGAAGCAGCTGTATATATTTAGTATATTGCTGTAAGGTTTCAGTCAAATGGATCTGCTTGCTGAGCAGCAATTGGAAGTGTTTCTAAGCCGAGATCTTGCAGGTATTAGAAGCATTTGGATTGAAGGTGATGGTGAATCAGGCATTGCCCTTCAAGAATGGGTTCAATTAAGTCTTTGGAAACAATGTATTTTTCCAGTGCTTTTCAGACTGAAACGCTCTTGTCTGCTAAGTTCCTTATAGAAAAAGGGTAATTTGCCCTGCTCTGGAATGCAGCCTCTTCTAGAGTGCAATGTGGCTTGAATTACTGCATGGCAGTTGTTTGAGGAGAGAAGATGAAGAAAATAGTTTTAAGTAGAAATGCACAAAGAGGGAGGCAAAATAATCCCTTATGATTTAATCCTGCAAGAGGCAAAAGGAAGCCCTTTGAAGTCACTCGAGGCCCACTCTCATTTGTAGATCTACAAGGCGAGGAGGGCTCATGAGGTCACATAGCCTGATGGGGTATTACAGATCCATGAGCATGCAGGTGCAGTGATTTGGAGTTAGTTGCACAAGCTGGGCTTTGGAGGAGAAAAGGCCAAAATCCAAGGTGAGTTATGGTGTTTGGGTAAGGAGTGTGCGAAGCAGTGGCTCAAGGTGGGTCTTGTCACTGCTGTTGCTCACCAGAAGATTTGCTGTGTGAAGCTGAACGCCCACCTTTCCTTCTTAGTCCTGGTCAGTGCCAATGACATTTGCTGGGAATGTGCTGCTGTTCTCTGTAGTGGCTGTGATTTTGGCAAAAGCAAATACCACCCAGGTACTGATGGTTTGGAGGGGTTTTATAATCCCTCCTCCATTGGCTTGGGAATGTAGCTGGGAGTATCTGAAATTCAGTTGAGAGCTCATTTTACTCTGCATTTTATGAGCTTATAACCTTAACAGATCTGTAGGAGCCATTTACTGTCAGAAAGAGATAAAATTATCAGTTGTAGACCTAATATTTCAAAAAAGTGCTTTTTTGGTCCCCACTGCTACCTTTTTATAGCTCATAAAGAATGATTTGGTTTGCCTCCTTTGTTTCTGTTGTAGTTTATGAACCTGCCAGCTAATAAAACTTCAGGTAAATCTAACTCTATTGAAAAGTTCAATTCATTTATTTTTATTAGGAATTTTATTAGAACACCCTTGTTTCAACATAGCTGCCAGCAGCATGAGCAGTTTCAGGGTTTGCTGGAGAACACATTTCATTTCTCATTCAAAAAATGTGCTGGATTTTAATAATTTCCAAGGGCAGGAGTTGTACTAAGATGCCGTTCTGCTGCTGCCTGCACAAAAGCCTTTAGGCACCCAACCACGAGCACTGCCAGCAATGAGACCGCAAGCAAGGACATTGCGCTTTGGAGTCTGTGCTGTGGAAATGAAGAAAAATACTGCACCCATTCTTGCTCAGCGCACAGCAGCCTTCTCAGTTTATGAATAAAAGCTACTTTTCCATTGCACAAAGACCCTTAAGAAAACCAGGAACCCCCCAGCACAGACTCAACAGCTTCTGTCATTTCTGGGGTATAGTGAGTGTGAACTGGTGAATGCTTTTTGTCAATTTTTTTCAGAGACTACTCAGCTGAACTACTCAGTTCAAGAAGGACAGGGAACTGCTGGAGAGAGTCCAGCGTAGGGCTACAAAGATGATCAAGGGAGTGGAGCATCTCCCTTATGAGGAGCGGCTGAGGGAGCTGGGGCTCTTCAGTTTGCAGAAGAGGAGACTGAGGGGAGATCTCATTCATGTTTATAAATATTTAAAGGGTGAGTGTCACGAGGATGGAGCCAGGCTCTTCTCGGTGACAAACAATGATAGGACAAGGGGTAATGGGCACAAGCTGGAACACAGGAGGTTCCACTTAAATTTGAGAAGAAACTTCTTCTCAGTGAGGGTGACAGAGCACTGGACCAGGCTGCCCAGAGAGGTTGTGGAGTCTCCTTCCCTGCAGACATTCAAAACCCGCCTGGACGCCTTCCTGTGCAACCTCATCTGGGTGTTCCTGCTCCAGCAGGGGGATTGGACTGGATGAGCTTTTGAGGTCCCTTCCAATCCCTAACGGTCTGTGATTCTGTGAACATTTTGTAAAAACATTTTAGGTTTGGTATTTCTGTGCCATGGGTGGTATCCTAAGACACCTGGCAAAGGACTGCACATTTCAACAGAAGATCAGAAATTATGGCATAATTGACTTAACAAAATACTGCCTGTTTTCACTCAAGTTCCTCCTATTTCCAAATGCTCAAAAGAAATCAATAGTTTTAAGATACTTGGCGCTTTTAGAATATATATTGTCTCATCTGTAGACTAGTTGGGGTTGTGTTCACTCTCTTACCCTGGCACAGTCTCACCTCCAGCATCCTTTGCACACTCCTCTGTTTTCTGGCGTAGTCTGACTGGCCGGCCAAGCGGACTGCTTAATGCTTTGGTAGTGAAGTTTGCATTTTGCATAAAACTTGTTGTTGTTATAGTTGATTGGTAACAAAATTTGCCTTGTCCAGTGATTGGTGGAAAAATCAACGTATGCCATGCGCTGATGTCACCAGTGATTTCTACAGCATCAGTGTAAGAAGGTTAGAGAGTGCTTTCTTCTTAAACACTGGGGAGTTGAGATGTGCAGATTCTTTTATGGAAAGGATATGGAAAAGTTTAATCTTTCCGAATTAACCTCTGCTTTTGGAATAAAGCACAGTCAGATGGTGCTTGCTTTAGTGTTGGTGAAAAAAATTCTTTGTACATCCCACCCTCAAACTCAGAAACCCCCAAAACCTACAGGTTGTCCCCCTGAATCCTGTCTGGGTCCTGTGCTCACTCTTGTGTGTAAGCTGTGTCCCAGTTGACTGTGGCTGCAGTTTGTGTTCACGGTCACTGTTGATGTGTCTGGTACCATTTGTGTTGTTCCTCTCAGGGGCACAGTACTTCAGTTGTCTGTAACAACCTGTGTCCTGCATTGTTTGTACAGCGCCCTGTGCACATCGAGTAGGAAATGCAAAGTTCTTGTTTATCTTTTTGCGTCCTTATCACCCTTTTCCACCTCATAAATCAGTGCAGCTTTCAGCAATCACTCCTGTATCGACGTCTGGCATCATGTCAGCGTGTTCCCACAGTTTGGTATCGCTCTCTGGTTTCCTTGGCGCTTGTGCTAATGCACAGACATCAATTTGTGGGGCTGATGGAGGGAGACTGCAATGACGCTTAGCATCGACTGCGCTGTATCCTGGAGGACGCTGCAGCATCTTAATTCAGGATCAATGCTACGCTGCTTCTCACCTGTTCCTGCCAATGCTTTCACCTCTGGGAGCAGGGAATGAAGAGCTGTCGGTGAAGTGCTGAACCTGTGCTAGCTGCCAAATCCTTGTTCTATGCAGTCCCACAGTTTGGGGCTGAGGTTGCACTTTCCAGGCTGCAGTGTCTGCTGTGCTGCCTTGCAGCCTTAAACAGTATTTCATGCCCTTTAAAGAAATCTCCCTGAAAGCTATGGATTGGTTCCTTCTTTGTGGTCTGCGTTGCTCGCATGTTCACAGTGTAAGATCTAAAAGTACATTCTTGCTCTTTATACATCACAGGTTGCTGAAAGTTCCTTAAATTAGAGCCCTAAACTTATACAGTGTGGTACAAAGTTCTGAACCATATTACCTGTGTACAACATGGATATGCTGCAATACTGATCACACTTCAGCATCTTGTTTTAATAGTGTGATACTAGGAATAATTATTTGTTGGAGGGTAAATTTCTTCTTTGGCTTTTGCATATTGTGGATAGGGATGGATTTTAGCAAGTCTACTTATTGATATTTACGATATTTCATCTCTCCTTTTTCTTAAGACAGTGACAATGAGAACAATGATGGTGTGTTTCCTTCTGTTTCCCAAGTGTGTGGTTGATCGGTTTGTTTGTTTGTTTGTATTAAATTATAAACTGAGAATCAGCTTGGGCAAATATCCCTATAGGTGCAGAGGCTTACATATATGCACCAAAATAAACACAATTGTAATTAGCACAGAATAATTGTAATCAGGATGCTACGGTGATGGTTTAGTGGAGTTCTGAAATATTCTTTTACACTGTAGTTGGTTCTTGGATTTGTCTTTGCCATGGCCTTGTTGCAAAGAAGATCGTCAGCAAGAAGTGTTTATAAATGACCAAAATCTGTTCAAAAACTCAAAAGCAAGTCAATAGATTTGAGGAAAATCTGTTTTAAGGAAGGAACTTCCAGAATGGCGGCATGTCCTGGATCAATAACATAATATATGTAGTGTTGAGTGACTTTACCCCAGTCTGAATTAACTTCTTTAGTTCCAACTGTAAATCCGGGGAGTAATTGTCGACATCTGTGGCAGAAGCTGCGGGGAAGAAGCCTAACACAAGATCACAGCGTTCTTTTATGCCTTAAAATCTTTACATCAACACTCAAATGAGTTGAACAGAAAGGGAGTTGTGTTTCAGCATTTCTCATAGCTTACGTCTCTGTTAGCAGAGTTTCTCAGCTGTTTTAAATGAAGTGACCCAAGCTGTTGTGTGGCAGATTTTGGAGTCTGGCTTGTCAGAAAGCAGATAGTTCCCCTCAAGTGTACACAAAGGGACTGTCTTTCCCTTGAGATGGGCATTGAAGTGGTTCAGACGAAACCTTACGCATATTCTGGTAAAAAAAGTAATTTGTCAGTTACTGAGTTCTCTCTATGGATTTTAAGTCTAAAAGAAGACTTTTTAATGGCTATTTCTCAAAAACTTCAGCACATATTTATTTGCCTTCTGCAAGTCTTTTTTAAAGTACCTTTTTTGTCACAAACATCAACTGAAACCAAACTATCCTATCCACAGACACTTTCCTCTAAAGAGCTACAAAAGCCTTAGCAATTTATTAAATCTGTAACAGAAACATTTTCCAGTAAATAACTACGGTCATTTTTCTGTCTTGTGAAGATGAGTGCCTCATCTTTACAGGTAATGACTGCTCTGAGTTGGTCAGACTTGATGTCTTACTCATTTTCATAGTGTCTGCACACTTTCTTAGCTCTGTAAGATGCGTGAACTAGTGATGATGGATTGGAATGATTCTGCAAATGTATACACATTTTTATCTGTGTGGCAAACAAGAGTATTGAAATATGAAGTGTCATTATCATACATTCAATCCTTCTGTGAGCAAATTATGCTCACTAGTAAATGTAAATATTGAAACTGTGTTAAAATTTCATTGACTATCTTTGCAATCCCTTTCATCCCTCATTAAAATAGAGCCCTAACAAGTATTCTTTGCAGGCGTATGTGACAAACTTCTTTTAGTTGCCTGGGAAATGTTTTTCTTTCATATGATGCTTCATGTCACTTTTTGGGACTTTTAAAATAAAATTATGGTGCTAAGGAGTCCTTCCTTTTATGGGAGTTTATCCAGAATATATCTTAATGCTCATTTCCTCGTAAGTGTATAACCATGCTGAGAAAAGAACACTTTCCTTTACGGCTTTGTCATCTCATACCAAAAATTCTGGTTTAGAGCTTTTACTTTCTCTGTGTAAGAAGTGGTTTTGCCAACCTGACCCCAGTTGGCTCTGTCCTGCGGCTCTTGCTTTCAATCAGTAGCACTGCTCAGGTGTGGTTCCACCTTCTGTCTCTTGGGGCTCTTTCTGACTATTTTTGGTGGTTCCTTGCTTTGAACCATGACACATTTGAACTTCCTTGCACATCAGAAGTGACGGCATTTTGAGAGCTTGGTTTGTACCTGTTCCAAAGGCCACTTGTGCCATGGATGGACTGTCCTTGGTAATTTCTGTGAATGTGGATTATGTGTTAAACATCGTATACTTGCTTGAAATGTCAGCACGGATCAGGAGAGAAACTCCTAGCTGTTAGTAATAACCAGAAATACGCTTGATTCCTGCAGATTTACACACTGAC
Source organism: Mesitornis unicolor (assembly GCF_000695765.1). Lineage (NCBI taxonomy): Eukaryota > Metazoa > Chordata > Aves > Mesitornithiformes > Mesitornithidae > Mesitornis > Mesitornis unicolor. The sequence continues at coordinate 42,800 of NW_010203618.1, forward strand.
CCCAGTTTGCATTTTCCATGTTTATGCTGGTGGTTTCAAAGTCAAAAATAACTGCAGAGACAGTTTCGTATTCACTTTTTGGAGGCAGAGATCTACTCAATGGATACTGATCAGGTGTTTGCCATCAGGTACTTGGTCTTCCATTATTTGAATTTACAAAATACAGACAGGCAGAGATGGAGTTTAAGCTCCTTTGTTATTGTTATGCTACATAACAGGAATACTATTTACTCGGGGATAATAGAGTCCATCCCTATCAGAGCTTTATAAATCTCACTTAAACCTTTGTTGTTTTGCCTTAGCAGTGGCATGCTGTGGTGGTGTAATTCAGTTTTTGGGAGAAAAATATTATGCAGAACAACCCAAAACTTAAGTTATTCATTATCAAGACAAGTATATTTACATGTTATATGTTGGAAAACAGAAAAAAAAATAGTAATTACCTTGTAAAGGCCTGTTTAATCTTCTCCTGTGCATCTCTTTTTGCACCCAGTCTGAATTGGCACATGCCTGAGAGCACTGCCAAGTGTTTAGATGTAATTTTAAAAGAAGAGTAACAAAATCCTATGAAAACTTGACAGTTTTATTCCTGAAAAAATGTTTTTTTCTCTCTCCTCTTTTTAAGAAAAAAATCTCAAAAAGGAAAAAAATTACAGGGTTTTTTAAATGTTAAAAATATACATATATTATAGATACCTCTTACATTTCACAAATGTAGCAGATTATTCAATACAAACAGACATCAACAAAAAGAACACAAACCCATAAAAAATAAACGTGAAAAAAACCCCTCTCTTTTCTTCTTTCCCTTCCTGTTTGACACAGGTGACAAACTGCAATGTATAATGGGGCACCAGCAAGTAGCCTTCGGAGGGGTTTCACCAACCATCCCTAACCTCACGGAGATGGGCCTGGAAGGACTTGGATTGAGAATGAAGTAGGGTCTCTAGAGAAAATGACAAGGCCCTTTATGAGCAAATGGGTTTTTTTCTTGCTTTCTGATGTATGACAGACTCCTCTTGTTAACATTGTCTTGGTATTGAATACCCTCTACTGTTCTGGTTTTCTACAGTATCTCTTAAATATCTCTTGTGCTATACATCCACATACATGCACAAGTCTACTACAGGATTTTCCATAGGGATCCCCACAAACTAAAAAGCTTTAGTCACCACTTGCTCATAAATATGTTTGCTTGAATGTGGTTTTTTGGTTTGTTTTTCTTTTTGTTTATTTGTTCTTGTAGCTTAGTTGCTGGTCCCTTACTTTCCCACAGTCCAACAGGAACATCGCTCTGGTCTGTTTATGTGTCCTCTCTTCTGAACCGCTCTGTATGTGCTTTTCACTCTCCTTGGCAAGCACCAAGAATCTTCTGCCATTGATTGAAGTTGAATGCCCTGCTATTGGGAAAGGAGGACCAGAACAGAAGGGAATACAGAGCTGAGGAAGTAGCTGGGACATGTTACTGGTTTTCACTTTAGATGACATCTCTTCTTCTGTAGCTCTGCTACTGAGCGCTTTGTATAGAAACAGAAAAGGAATGCATTTTCTGAAGGACAAACTGTGGGCTGCCTCTGAGAGAATGGAGTGGTCTGACTGTGCACTAATCCAGAGAGCAGTGCAGCTTGGTCTGTTAGGTGTCAGGGGGGCTTAACTAAATTCTTGATGCAAGCAAAATTTATTAGTGTGACAGTACCAAGGTTCTTCTGCCTTTGCATAGACTTTTTAAAGCTAACACAAGTACTGACGTTCCCTTTTCAGGTCTTTCCCCATTATATCAGTCTGGAATAGAGCAGCATGAACAGGGTTTGCATGTTCTGTTCCATTTCTCTTTTTACTTATGGACTACTCAGTTAGTAGTTAGTATTTAGGCTTATTAAAAATACTGCTCTTTACTGAGTGTGGTTTAAACAGAGAAAAATATAGGCATTAGTTTTGCTTAAAATAAAAAACTCCCTGGCACCTAAACACTAACTGAAGTCTTAGGAAATAGATAATTGTTAATTGTACCACTCTTAGGATAATATTAGGAGGAGGGAACTACTTAGCATGATTTAGGCAGTATTACATAGCATTTTTTGCTTAAAGAGCTGTGGTTAGCTCAAGTCCAGAGAAAACTTCAGCCTGTACTTTGAATAAGTAAAATTTGTTCCTGGGTACAACTGCAATCTGCTTTTCTGTCTTTATCAGCTGGGAACGTTCTTTCTTCCCTTGACTAAAATGTATGTGGGTTATCAGAGGCACAGAGTAGAGAACTGCAAAATCTATGCTCCTCTGTTTGAGTAGAAATTCCCTTAAGGAAGTTTGATGCAGCAGTGCAGAACCTGGCACCAGTAAGAAATCCTTTACTCACAAAGCAGGGAAGCGATGTATCAAGACCAGCTCCGAAACTGTCCTTGGCATCATTTGAAGAAGAGCACAGATCTTCTCAATTCCTAGCTTTTCCTTTCTGGAAGGAAATAATGCTACAAATGGAAGGAAAGAAGATGAAGATGCCTTCCATTTTTCTTTGCAGTCTGTTGACATGTCCCATTTATTACAAAATCCTGAAGGCATCTGTGATCTCACGCATTCAAAGATTAACATCAAGGCAAAACAGGGTTGCACCAGCACGCACCAAAATATTCAGCAGTGAAGGAATGCTGAGTCAAGAGGTGTCAGTGCACTGGTCTGATCCACTTGTGAGTCATCATGGCAATAGGAGGAATTATTGGTGTAACCTCCAGTGCAGCTTGGAGATCAGAAACCATCCACGAGACAGACAAGAAGTGGTTTGTGATGCTCAGATTTTGATGTGGCTATTTTAGTGCTTATGGAGGTAATGTTTGATTTCAATCTGCCATCCTGTCTTTCTTTCATGGGCTTGTAAAGTCATGTTACACTTACGCCTTGACATCGTATAGTGAGGTTGCTTGTTTCAGAAGCTTTGGGAAAAGTGAGAAAAGTAATTTAGTACACCCCAGATGGTTTAGTAGAGATTATTAAGGAAGCCCATTACCTTGATCCACCACATTTGTGATTCTCACCCCCTTCCACCTGCTCTCCTTGCCTTACCCCTGCTTCTCTTTGTGGTTCTGTGCTAAGATGGCTTGTGACATTCTAGCTTGGGGCGTAAACAGTGGAAGACAGAATTTGAAAAATATACATGAATAAAAGGTCAAAACTCTCCCACAAAAGAATAAAGTTCTTGGGTTTTGGTGGGTTGTTTTTTTTAAAATGCATAGTTATGAAAAGCAAATTAACCTTTGGGTTTTTGAGGAATTCACTGTGACAATGGTCCAGCTTAAAAATAAACAACTGCTTCTCCAAGTGGAGTGTCCAGACATGCCCAGGTTTATTGTGTTAGCCCTGAGGATCACCAAGTGTAGTCCTAGCTTTAAAAAGTCATGTAATACTGCTCATCTGCAGCAGCCTGCAAGGGCAGAAGGCACAGGCCTACGTACGGGAGTTGTGGAGCTATTTTTTTTCTTCTTTTTTTTAGTTTAGCAGGAAAACAAGGACTTCATTGTGCTGTTGGTCTCTTTGATCTTACCTGCTGTCAAGTTTGAATTTTTCTTTAGTTGGAGTGGAAGAAAGAAAGACAAAAGAGAAAAAACTATTAAATTACAAAGTTTTCACAGTAACTGTGAAAAGAAAACTTTGTGGAAAAAGGAGAAACACTTCCCACGTCTGACTCAGTCAAGGACCAGTGGATCATTGACAGATGCGTGGTCCCTTTTTCCCTGCAAGACCAGGGGGAAATAAAATGCTTAATTCGCAAAGGAGAGGACTGTCTTCTTAGGCTTTTAAAAACTTTCTATAATGATGTTGGAAATTTGATTTTATTTTGGAGACTTGCCCTTCCAGAGGATTGTGGTAAGAATGTGACCCTGAAAGAAGTTCAGAGGAACGGACAGTTCACAGTTAATATAGTGGATATGAGTAGCTAAATGAACTAGTATCACTATATAGGTGTGATAATTGATAAATTATGGTATGAGAGAAGACTGAGTAGTGTTTTTTTATCTTACAAGTGAAGTAGAGTAGCAGTAAGAAAAAAACAAAAGGCAGGAGTGTGTATATGAAGCCATAAGATAAAAATGCCTTTAAGTTTTCTTAGAGTAGCCAGCTTGCACTTACTTTTACACAAGAAGAATGCCGTTTGTTTCACTGCTGTATGTGCAATCAGTGTTGCCACATGTTTTATTTTGATGCAGACAAAAAAGTCATTAAATATTAGCAGATGCCACTTTGTGTATGCTTCCCAGAGCTCTGCTGAGGCTCAGTGTGAGTCACTGACCTCATCGCTAACCAGTCACTAATATTGAACACTGAAGAGTCTGGCTTCTCCTTGACAGCCTCACCATTGGCATGTGGGGGCTGCTCTTGAGTCCCCCTGAAGCCGTCCTCTCTCCAGGTTGGACAAGCCCAGCTCCCTCAGCCTCTACTCACAGAGTAAATGCTGGGAGTCCTGACCATCTTGGTGGCCCTCTGCTGAACTCAACTCAGTTTGTGTCTTGCTTGTGCTGCTTAGGGCTGAAGTCACCGAGACGTGGTCTAATGACTGTAAGTAGAGAGGGATCATCACTTCTCCTGGCCGTGCTCCCGTTAATGCAGCCCAGGATGTTGCTGGCCAGGGCACACAGCTGGCTCATGTTCAGCTTTTGTCTACCAGGACCCCAGGGCCCTTCCAGCAGAGCTGTTCCTCTGCCAGTCAGTCCTCAGCATGTGTTACCTCATGGGTTTAGTCCTTCCCAAGTGCAGGTTTTGTCCTTGCCAAATTTCATAAGGTTCTTATTGTCGGTCCTAATATCTGAAATAGTAGATTTAGACAAAAGCACACAACAGACGTTCCTACCCTTTCTAGGACAGGTACTCACACTTTAATCACCTGCCATTAAAAGAAGACACACAGTTCTGTTTGCCAACCTTAAGTTACATGCATTACTTATTTTTCACAGCATCAGCTCTCATTTCAAAGCTCCTTATGTGTGCTCACTGGCAGAGGAAGGGCTGACAGACTTACTCCACCTCTTTATCTTCTATGCAGTCAACTCACACTCTGAGGGAGAACCTCTGGGCCTCAAAGGTGCACCCTACAGAGGAAATATTTCTTCTTTACTGGGTGTTATTTCTTCCCAGTGAAGAACAGGCTAAATGCAGGATTCTGTGTCGATCACGTATTCAGACTAAGCATTATCAGTACCACATGCACAGGAAGAACATGGGAGGCTCTCCTCATTACTTTCATTACCTTGACATCTGGCATGTGATATTATGACAGCTTATATTTTGAAATATCCTTCAGTCCTATTACTTCTTGGGAGCAATAGCCTTATCTTAAAGGCCAGTTAAAGAAATATGGACTAGGAATATTTAGAAGCTGTGTTACTCTGCCCTTCTGCTTTGTGTGGATACAGGATAAGTATTCACTGACTGCAGCGAGGAGAGGAACAGCCGGGTCTCACTGTGCATCAGTGCAGATGAGGAATGATGGAGTGAGCTGCCAGAAATATGATTTCCTAAGTCGCTGTAGAAGGAGGAGGTAGTTTAACGAGGATAGTTTCTCTTCTCTAAGTTTTAATGAATACTATCTCATCAGGCTATAATAACAATTGCGACTCATCATAACTGACTTCAGTTCTGTTAGAAATAATGGTTATATTTATGGCTCTTGTAGGGTTTCATCTGCTCTTTATGCCGAGCAAGTTCATTACCATACAGTCAGTAGGGGACATTCAATGTGCTAATTTAAACAGGCAATAGCCAGTGATAAAATATATACACCGAGATCCTATGGCGTGGGCTACTTCATAGGTTTTGAGACAAAATTATTATCTACTGCTTATGGGCCTCACTGTGTACAAAGCATATAAAAACAAGAGTATTTTCCACTCTTGCAGAGCCTTTGCACTTTACAAACCCTCATAGGTTCAGTCTCATTATGGGAGAAAGGAAAAGGACCTGAGTGGAAATCAGCTGGATTCTCTTCTCAGCTTTCTAACGTGACCCCCACAAAATCTGTTTCTCTTACTCCTAAATCTTTCTCGTGCTAGTCCCTATTTTCTTCTTGGCTTTTTTATCACCTGAAATCATCAGGTTTTAATTCCTTAGACTGAGGTTTTTTGGTCTTGCATCTCTACATGCTGCTGCTGTAAAAACAAAAATATTTTATATTGTGTATGCCAAAAGGAAGGGACAGAGGAGTTGTGTACCCTGGCCAAGACCTAAGAGAAAAGCTTAGTGTGGCACTTTTTATCCCCAAATCCTTTCCCAAGGCATGCCACAGAGTACACTCCACAAGTGTATCTCAAGCTGGATGTGATTAATAATTCACATTTTGTGCTAAAAGCACATCAGAGTTAATTTTGTATATCTTCCTTCCACCATTTAATACATTAGTTTCCCCATAAAAGATACTCTATATTGCCTAGCATGCAGTGACTCATGCGTTATGTAAGTAACTGAATCATTTTATAGTTTACAGAGAAGAATGTTCTTGCTCATTATGTGGATGAAAGGAGATTGCTGCATTTCAAATAACATGTATAATTTAGACACTTATTTCTAGGACTGTTTGGAACAGGGAATGAAGAGAAACTAAAATGTTTGAAGTGACTTGAGTGCTTCATAGTTTTTAATGTGAATAGCAAAATACACAGACTGATAACTTTTAAGACTCTGCTAATGGAAGAATGGCTCTGAAACTTGAACACACTTCCCCCCCCCCAGTAACAGTGTTTTAAGACATAAGTAGAAACTAGTATTTGTCAGTCTGTAAAAAAAACCTGCAAAAATACCGTATTTTTTCTGCCAGTAGTTAACTGCTGTGCCACCAAATTGGAAAGAGAGATGGGAAATAGTATTTCAGAAAGATTAACCAGCTGGGAAGGAAAATGAAATCCTGCTGCACTGCACTATTGCTGGGAGATTTGTTCCTCAGCCTTCAAAGTGTTAGACCTCAATAATAGAATAAGAGCTTGGACTTTTCTGTATTTCAACAGTGTGGAGTTTATTCAAGTGAGAATTCAACAACATCGTTGTGGCTGTGTATTGGGAAATATTTATTTAATTGTATCCGTTTTAGAATATTATGGTAAGCTAAATGAAATGCAATTTCTGGAATTCTGAATCTGAACAACCCCTAAACGCTACCATCTTCTGCAAATACTCTTCACAGACTGACATACTTAACATGCTTTGGTGAACATGGGTCTGATTTAGAAAGCAGAACTCTAATTTTATCTTCTATCTCTAGCCCATCTATTTATTTATTTCAAATTTAACAAGACAGAAATCTCTGTGATTCATGGACTGTTCTTGGTGGCAGCTACACTTGTGTCTTTCTCCAGCAATTTGGGCCAGCATTTTCTGAGATCTGTGAATCTTTTAAGCAAACGCAGTGGTTGGATACCTGTGAGCAATGACAGCGTGGCAGGATTGTGTCCTACGTTTTGAACCTCCTGTAGAAATTAGTGAGAGATCTATGCCTTGTAAAAAATGTCTCAAAACTGTTGCATTATTTATTTATATTCTGCTTCAAGGACAACACTTTTCAAGCCAAGAGATGACACAAAGGAGCCCTGGGCTGTATAAATATAGAATCTTTTTATTTTTTTGGTTAATAGATACAGTACAATTTTTGACTACATAAGAAAGCGTTGTTTTCAGTGCATACATTCTTCAGACAGACAGGAGCAGGGCAGACAAACATTCTTTAGTGTTGTAAGTATGGCACTTAGTTGATTTTCCTGAAGTCTCCAGTCACTGGGTTTTTCCCAGTTTTCATTAACTGCTTTGACAACTCAAGGTCTAAGGGAAAATGAGTTGAGTAATAAGGATGTGCTGGCTCCTGTGGCACAGGGCTATTGGGTGGGACAGCACAGCAACCTTCCTGGAACCATGGCCCTTGTGGCATCCAAAGTGCTGGGGGTCCCAAATAGCTCAGTCCAGTAAGTTTGGTTTTTTTAAATATTAACACAATATGAAAAGAACACGTGTCAAACAAACAAGGCAGTGCTTGAGCTCAGCACATCCTGTACAGTGACTGATCCTTGATAGGGAGGGACCAAAGACTTACTTGCTACCTTTTGTATTTTCCATTCACTTTATAAGAAAAAAACCTATAGGCTGATCTCTGAGTGTGGTACTGATCCTGGCTAATTCCTCTGTTCAGGAAAACCCAGTAATGTTTTATTTTGCTATGTAGCTATTTGCTAGCGATGCTTCCCTGCAGACATTTCCTGATGTTGTCCAGTTGGTGCTGGTGAGAGCAGAGACCATTGACCTGAGCCCAAACCCTTACAGCTGGGATAGGACCAAAGCAGATTTGGAAAGCAAGGTAGGATGTGCCAGGCAGTGCCAACACAATGGGAAGGATCATTGAGAACATAATCATAAACTGCTGACTGGCCAGTGACGGGGTTGTATACTGACTAACTTTGCTACAGTGTACAAGAGCATAATTACCAAGAGAAGTGCTTAGACTCTCTAGGTTGTCCTAGGCATTTGCCAAGCAGGCAAACCGAAGAGCCCTGTTTGTGTTAGTGGGATATCTGAAGTAGAGCAGTTTACACCTGCAGGCAGCCTTAAATGTACACATCTTCAACATTCAGTGGGTTCAAATGTCAGTGGTTTTATTTGAGAGTATTCCTCAGACTTTAGGTTTTTAGCTGGCCTTCCTTGATATCCTGAGTAGATACTGTGGGCCCAGCATCCTGGTTAGGACCCCCTTCTTATGAAGAAAACTTGGAAGGACCTAAGAGGAACCTCATGGGGAAAGATGAAGTTCACAGTCACCAACTTTTGCATTGCTCCGAATAGCTAATACTGTAAAATCAAAAGGTTAAAAAGCTTCTCTCAGTCATGGAAGGATACAGAAAGGATTCCAGACAAACCAATATAAACTAGTCTCCCTCACCTATATTGGAAGATTTTAATGTGGAAAAGGCTTGCTTTACATTACCAAGTTCAGCCTCTGATAGAGCAGAATATACAGGAAATAGCAGAGTGAAAGGAGTCCTATACCTCATCTTATTCACAAGCCAGAGAAAAGCAATCCAAAGGACTGTGAAAAACAAATATTGGGAAAAGTAGAGAAAAGAGGAGATATGAAACCACACTGATAAAACACCATCCTGAACAATACTATGCAGGTGAAGGCACTTATCCTTGGACAACCAAGTGGTAGGTGATTGCTAGAGAGAAGACAACACATTTCTGTGGTGAGCTCTGAGTTCCTTTGCCCTAATTTTCTGGGGTTACAAGAGGATGAGAACCAGTAGGAATAAGCACCATTAAAGAAACCAAAGGTACGTGTTAATACCAGATACTGCTGAGCTCAATCAGGTTAGATAAAGCAGGTGGCTGACAGGAGTCGAGTAAGAATCCCTGAGAAGTCTGAAAAAAATAAACATCACATCATTTAAACAGTTTGGCCCCTTCTGATCCTGTAGCCAACATGCCAGCCTTCAAATAAAACAGGCAGTGGAAATTCCTCGCCTTTACCATGAGCTGCATGGTGACACTTCCAAACCTGCCAGATTCCTCCAGATCCTTGTTTCCTAACTGGAACTAAATAACATGGAGAAGAAGTGAAAGCCAGAGATACCGCAGCAAGAGGAACTGCTATGACGTGGCACTAGGAGGGGACTGTAAACGGGAGCCTGGCCTGCAAGCATTAGTGAAATGTTTAGTAACAATACTTAACTCTGTTATGTCTGGGTATGTCTCTTTTGACTAAAATGTTACAAATGTTACCATATAAATGAATTGCTATATTTGTTTCTACTGGGTAAACTATATACATCATTGTAAGAAATGAACAATAATTAAATTAAGGGAAGAGAGAAAAGGACAAACAAAATATTAGTAAATAAAATAGAAGACATATGTTCAGTAATACTTTTCAGGCAATACTTCTGCTTGTTACATTTACTATAAGGAGGAAAACGTCTTTCACTCAAAATAAACATTGGAAACACAGCTGCCCAAACGTCAGTCACTTGCTGTTTCCAGAAGGCCACTGTTGTGGATTTGGAGGGCATCTTTGCTCCCTGACGAAACAGCCATCCATCCTGCTCCAGACAGCTGCTGATTCTGCCACTGCAGAGGAGCCCTCAGTGTTTTAAAATGTTTCTTGAGCCCCTGAGTCTGCACTCAGTCTCCACATCATCTGATGTGATGCAGAAGGGCTGATGGATGGCACCGAGAAGCAGAGAGGAAGCCAGCCACCAGCACTCCATCAGTGTCCGCCTGGGTCCCACCCTGGAAACGTGCTTCATGTTCATGGTCGCAGAGGAACCGCTCCAGTTCATCCTTCATAAAGTGGAACGCTCACATCCTCAGCTCTCTTAAAGCAGCCAGTTCACACAGTAGTGTTTCCTATTCTTTTTAAAAATATAGAGAGCATACTTGCAGGGTTTCTTCCCTACATATACTTATTTTAAAGTTTCTAAGCAAAGGTTTTTAAACATCGTTATTTTCTTACCCTACAGAACATGGCGCAATACCAAACCATCTCGCACTGATGCCTTTAACAGTAGAGCCAGACTAACGGTGTGCACCCTTTTTCTTTTTGCCATGTGAATAAATTATTTCCAAAAGAAGTGATTGATTATTTGATCAGAGTTCTACATAGTTAATTCACTGTTTGATGAAAAACTGATCCAATGAGCTTTCTGGGGCTCACCAGATGAATTATTTCTCAGTAGTTTTTTGTTATATGACCAGCTCTACTTAATACATAGACACTAAAATATAAAGAAGTGCAAAATGACCATAAAGCAACTACAGGCCCCAGTGACCAGGTCCTCTATGAACAAGCGGCTCCTAAGTGACTGCAGGTGATTTCCTTAATGCAGCGACTCTGAAGTCAAGGAGAAGTGCAGTTCCCGAGAGCCTGTACTTCGGATACTTCAGCATTCACAGTTAACATGGAATGGGGTTTGGAGATTTGTTTCCCCCTTTGCTAATACCTGAGGCTTGTTTGTGTTTCCTTCAACATCAACTGTAACCAATGAGCCAGAAATGTTTTCTTCACTGCTGCCGGGGTATCTAAGCTGTTTTGCCAAGGGAATAGAATGTAAGTGTTGGATTTTTTTTCTTTTAGTTTGTAATCATGAAGAAAACTTCTTTTTCTCTGAAAAAGCCAAGTCTGTGTCAAGCCTAAGAAGAAAAGGAAAGGGGCGTGCACACCTTGGAAAGAGCTATACACAGAGTCATTTATAGATCTGGGTTTATGACTTTGGAGGTTACAGCCTTGGCTATCAATGAACATCTTTCTCATCCTTGCTTTTTCTACTTGCAACCTGGATGCTCTTTCAAAAAACTAGATTCAGAAGTCAACTCTGATTGTTACATAGCACGTTAAATGACAAGGATTATTTGCTTATTTTTGAAGTTGTGGTGAGCACGCACAGGCCCTGGGCACACGTACTCGCAGAACAACAGTCTCTGCCTCACACAGCTTTTGGGCAGGGGCAACACCCTTTGAATTTCTCAGATGTGGGAATCTGTGACCCATTCATGATTAGGCTGCAGAAAACCCTTTGAATTACTACCATGAACCCATGAAGGGTTTAGATGCAGAGGGCATTGCATTCCATATCAATATTTACCTTGGCAAGACAGTCAGAGACAAATATGCATCGCATATGCTTGCAGTTTAGTATGAGACAGTGTTCCCAGCATCAAACACAGAATGCAAAGGAAATGCTTTTTTAAATTAATTTTTTTTTTGCTTTCTAGGAAATAGCCTGTGTGCAGAAAGGAAACGTAAAAATGCTGCTACCCTGCCGGTGCCTCAAGGGTGTCTGTGCATTTTTGCGTAACTCTCATATTGTTAATGAGTATTTTATGCACATTCACATAAAGATGTGTGCTGGGGAATTCTGTCTACTTAAGCTTAAGAAGGTTCATATTTAAGGCAGTGATTTTTGCCTTGCGATCATTGCAGATGCATCTCCATCAAGGTTCCCTATTGCATGTATGCCAAATAAATTGCTGTTTGGACAAGGAGAAAACACAGGGAAACGGATTTAACGACATTGTATGCCCTGATGGCCCAAAAGACCAGCCTGCCTCTTGGCACACAAGTATAATCTGCATTCTTTGTGTCATATCATTTTTAGGAGTGTATGCTATAGGCAGTGGAAGTTATTAAATCACAAACTGTAACCAAAATATTTTTGCTTTCAGAATATTTTAGAAATATTTACAGAAGGTGAGATCCCAAGTTACGATGTTTTGATTTTGGATGTTCTCCAAAAGCAGAACCTTAGTGTGTATGGCTGCTGTTTTCAACTGATCCCTTATAGCATCGAACTAAACAATCCCTGCAGGATGTGTGCAGGACCAGCAGAACGGATCTTGTTCTCACAACTCGCTTGATATGACTCCTGGTGACTCTCATGGGGTAATTTGTGAATGAAAGAACTTGTAAATCTGCAAATGCCAATGAGCCGCCCCAGCTGGGGGAGGAAGGAGTGAAGCAGCTCTGGGTTACAGCTCCTACTTACGATTCAGATAGACAGAATTTTAATTTACTGCATATGTTGCAATAGGCCTTTAAAGACTGCGAAGAATATGCTCTTAAAATGTTTCTATTCACATCAGAGATGTGCCAGAAGAAACACATGAACCATTGTCCTGCCTGGTTTTACCCAGCCTCTTGATCCAGGCGTGGCAGTGCGTAAGAGTCGAGCGTGGTTGAGAAGTGTGGGATGCCCTGTGTCGGGCTGGGCTGGTTACACTGGAGGAGCCGAGTAGTGGATGACAGAGTTGTAATCCGGAGGTGGGCTGTGGCACTCCAGGTTGGGATCCATAGGGAGGAGAACAGAGTCCTCCAGGGTGAAGTCCATGGTGTCCTCTTCGACCTGCACTGCTGGCTGGTACTTGACAGCGTTGTGCTCGTGATCGGATAATATGGACTCTTTGCTCTTGCTGACAGCTCTCCGCCTGTTGAGCACAAACAGTATAACGTACAGACCCTGTCTCCATAATGTTTAGTCTCTGTGTGTAATTAGTAGTCAATTTAAAAAAATATGTATATAAAGCATGTCAATTTACCTTTACAGCATCCTGTAAGACAGTGATGTTTTATAGACTGGATAAGGGAACTGCATTAGGTATTTCAAATAACCCAGTGCTTTAAAAGTACATTTAGGAGTAAATCCAGGAGCTCTGTTGCCCTGTCTTTTACCACATTTCAGTGCGCTACATAATCTCAGTTATAAATGTACCTGTCCTATACATACAATATTATTCTCTCTCATTGTTCTGACACAGGTCAGTAAAAATTTGACTTTTTTGAAAGCAGAACTGAAGGCTATGACTTTTCTTTAAGTATAATAAAGGATGAAATAACAATCTATGACAGACTCTAATTTAAAATTATACTGAAAGCAAGATCGTGTGTTGAACACACTCTTGCAGCGTGGGGCAAAACCTCTCTTATATTCTCTAGCCCTTTAAAATTACTGAGCGGTACACTAGTGAAGGGCAGCACTTTTCAACATGACAACTGCTGGCCTGTAACTGATGCTATTAAAGAGAGCCAGCTTTCATTTTCTGCTGTCTTCTCTTATTATAGGTGATGAAGGCAGTGGGAGAGAAGCAACTTCCAGCACATGGAGCAATCTCAATGTTAAAAGTTGGAGAACCCTGGAGGGGATTTGTATCACAGGATGACCCTGAGGAACAGCAAGTGTTATGGAAGAAAAAAAACGTGCTTTCTGTCATAGGCTGCCTTAAAAATGATGTTTTGTTATGCCTGATTTCTTCCATTTGAGGAATTAAATGGATAATTTAGGGTTGGTTCTCGAAAGGTTGAATGGCTTTTGAACTTCCTCACTTTGCTTGGGGACCCTTTACCTTGTGTCCCTTTGGGATACACGTCACTCATGGCATTGCTTGTGTCTCAGTTGAAAATGGCTTATGAATGTGCCTGGGAGAATTTAAAATTGCGCAGTGCTCAAGCACTTTATGTATGTATTTCATATGCGTTTCAAGAAGCGTAAAGCTATATTCTAATGACCCTAAACCAAATCCGAACAATCAACAGTTCATCAAATAATTGTATAATTCATTACACTTGTTTGATTTGTATTGCTGCAGTGCTTACAGTCCTCAAGAGTTGATCAAGGATTCAGAGAGTGATGCTTTAGAAAGAAAGCAAAGCCCA
>NW_010203618.1:56991-67479 GCF_000695765.1 Mesitornis unicolor
CAGGAAACAAAACAAGAGCAAAGAGACAGATACAGTAATTGGAGGGAGGGGAGCAAAAGTCATGAATAGGAAAAGCAGCAGATCCCAGACACCGACTGTGCATGCTGTCATGTTTTTGCGATGCTACAGCAGAGAGAAGCGCTGCAAGCTCAGGAGCAGGTTGATGCTTGGCGTGACAGAATTGTAATATGCAGTAGGCCCCACTCCTTTCAACTAGGAAAGGGTAGATACGTCCTGCTAGGTTGTGCTACTGTGACTTCAGGAGTTGTGTTATTTTGCCTCTGAATCTGGAGCCTGTCAAAAGGTTCAGTTTTCCCCCAGGCTGCAGATATTCTCCATCCAGCTGACAGAACTAGTGTCAGTATCTTCACTTAAAATGTTTGTGAATTCTGGAAAGGTCAGGAGTGTGCAGTGCATTGGCTAGAGTACAGCACTGGTTTATGATCTGTGCACAACCACATTGCAGGGCCCAGCTGTAAATTATCCATCCCTGTAGTTCTCTTCCTGGGGGAGCATGTGAAGTAGGTGACACTCTGTATATCACAGCCTGTGAAACCACTCATTCCAAGCCAGGAGCTGAGATGCGCAGCCAAATTCAGACAAAACAGACAGCTGCAGCTCTAATCAGCTGCAATGGGAGATCGGCTGCTATGTAGCTGGTCTGAGTTTAGTGCTGGGATGGCTTTCCACAGCATGTTTGCTTCTCCAGTCTAGAATAAACTTAGTTTCTGTGACTTCTACAATGCAAAGACTGACATTACAGATTAAAGCTAATGCTTTTAGACCTGCACGAGGCATTGAAACCTAACCTGTTCAGTGGCAAAGCAGAAATTCTAAAATAAATACTAACCCTGAGAACTTCAACAAAAATGTAGCACACTCCGCTTTCATATTCTAAGTTTTTTCTCTTTGTCCACAGAAAAATGTGAGTGGAAACTTCATCTGTGTACTATGCATTTGGCAGCTGTCCCTTTCTATGCATGCACATTTTCTCTGTAGATAAATTCTTCCCTGGCATGAGCAATGGAACCACAACGTTGTTTTGCCGTTTATTTATGTATTTTTCTTTTTGTGGCTCGGTTCTATTGACTCGTGTCAGACAGTCCTATGGATGCTCTGGCTTCTAATTTGCCAGGTATTAAAGTTGTCAATGGAGACAGAGAGAAGCTTGGAAGTATCTGTTTGACTTGGCCCCCAGCCTGCATATCTCAGAGTGCTGGAGAAAAAGAAATGTTATTAGGGTTTAGTTTGGCCACACAATGGGAAATTTTCAGACCCATGTAGACTCCCAGCAAGTGTTCTTGTTAGGTTTCTGCCCCTGCAGGTCAGGAGACTGGATATCTGGGAATAACTCTGCCTATCACTGAAATCAGGCTGGTGTTTGAAGAAGGACTCTTAAATGCTGACATCTAATATTTGCTCCAAAGACAGAAAGCTGATGGGTTAGGTCAGAAGCAAGTTTTGTCATTAGCTGTCTTATTGCAGACTAAAATGCAATTAATTTTCAAAACTATTCCTTTCATCTAAATGCATTTCCTAAATTAAAGCTATCCAAGGGTCTTGGCATTTTTCCCTTTAATGCTCTATACTACTGACACTTCAATCTGCTCTGTTCATGCTCAGCCACAGGGAAATGTACGTATGCTTGGACTATATGTTGGAAAATGAGACTGCAGCATCCCTTTTCTGTCTGTCCTTGAAATCTCATTTGCTCCATAGTAACTGCCACAGTGAATCAGACATCAGCCTTGCCTCTGGCAGTGGTCAGTACTTGATGCTTCAGAGCAAAGCAAAATCCCCTTTATGCTCTGAGCCAATCATGCTTCCCTGTATAAGACAGAAATATTCTCCCTGAGCCCCACCGATAAACATTTTCTGACTGAAGGCATTAGATTTGATTAATCACACAATTTTGCGGCTACAGAAGTTAATAATGGTTATGTAATTAAATAATTTCATTAAAAGCTGGCCATTACTTGGTTCAGTGCTTCTCCTGGGTTGGCATGACACTGCCCCAAAAGGTATTTCCTTACTGATTTTGCCTCTGCCTGACTTCTGAGTGCTGCAGCTGCAGCAAGCGATAAAAGAGATGTTCAGTTTTGATAAATCTGCTCTTAATAACTGTGGATGTCTCAGCCCAGCCCCACTTGGCAGTTGGTATTCTCACCAAGGCGCAATGCTGAAGGTTGGGCGCGTGAATACCGTGACATTCAACTGAAACACATTTGCTCACTGACCCAAACTGGTCACATTTTACACAATGACCACAACCTAAAACTGGTTTGTCCCTGCAAGAATGTTTAGGGCAGGGTAGGGGGAAAGGTGAGACTGGCCACTGCCATTTCCTGACCTCAACCCGATTTTGTAACCTAAAGGACCCTTTTTTGTAATGCGCACATTTCTGTGGAGTGCTGCTTGAGAAAACACGTTTCGCAGAGTGTGAGGAGCTGCCTTCAGCCTTGTTTCGTAGGCTGAGACCAGGCATAGCTGAGGCACAGCACTCTCCTCTTTCAGAAAGACACCTGTAAGCTAGGGAGGTTTGGGGGGAGAAGTATACAAGTGGTGAAAGCACTGGAGGAACTAATACTAGAAGATGAGAAGAATGCAAATTGGTAGCAGCAAATCAGGCAACGGTGACAATCATAATTACCAGCAACTCCTGCTACGCTTCAGGCTGTATTTCTGTAGCATCCCTGAACCTGGGGCCAGTGTCGAGTCTGTTAGATGTAAAACCAAGTGAGGTGGAGGAACCTCCTGGTTCCAGTGTTGATAACTGAAAGTCTCCCAGATCTGTAAATAGGACTGTATCAAGCAGCCTGAATATCACAGCACTTGGGCTCTATGCTATTGCATGCACATGTAGTGTAGTGTGGGGCTGCAATATCCTTAGTACAGATGCAAGCTTGGGCAGGTGTATTTTGGTGTGGTACCCTGGTAGTGAGAGCCATTAACATTTCCCATTTTTACTGTACTATGTCAGATATCCTGGTACAGATGAAGCTGAAAAGCTGAGGAATTAAACTAGATGAAGGAAAAGTTAGCTTGAATATTAAGTAATCTTTCACAATCTTTTGAAAGTTTTCCTGGAGAGGTGTCAAAGTTGTTTAGAAGATACCACCGAGAATAATCCTGTAATAGCTAGAAGGCCTAAATGACCTAATGAGGCTTTCTCATCCTGCCACATGAACCAGAGGTTTTGGTTAGAGGTAGAAAAATACTGAAATCATCAAAGAGCTGGGAAATCATTACTGGAGCTGTTTATTTTATGTGAGAGGGAGCCAGTTTGTATTAGCCTGAATCTTGGGGTCAACGACTTGAAGAGGAGCACGGGGAAAGAGAGAGGACTGTAAGAAAATCACCCTGCACAGCGAGTGCCTACAGTGCCAAGTGCAGCTCTTATTCCCCTTGCCATGGAGCAGCTCTTAGTGCTTTGCAATAAGGTGCTAAGTATCTTGCTCTCAATAGACAAAACTGATAGACTCTTGTGTCCATGTAGAAATTCTGGCGTTGCTCAGAAGCTGTGTGCAGGGAAAAATGAGAAACTGGGCTGCGCATTGCCAAGCAGAGCAGTTTGTCTCATGACCGCATCTCATAAGAACATGTAGGAGCTTCAATGCTTTGTAACGGCTTTCATAGGTGCTTAATGAGGCACAGAGTATGAGGGATTTATTTTTTAAATTTTTCTGCAATGAAAGAAATGAAAGTGTTATTTTTTCTTCTGATACTTGTGACTGATTCACAGTTTGCTTTAATATGTTTTAGATGTGGTGCTGTGCAGCAAGAGTTTGATCCTGGGTTCCCCTCTGGCAGTATCAGTGCATCAGTAGTCTATGACATGGAGAACTCAAGGGGTTAGGATCAAGAATTCATTGTTTTGAAACACTTCTAAATACAAAGTACAGCTAACAAAGTTTTAATGGGCCAAAGCCATCCACTCATTGCATGTGTGTCCCCTTACACATGTGGCAAAGTTGTTCAGCTGTCCCTGACACTGCTCCAGCACTCAAAACACAGTGAGGTGAAAAGCACTGCAGTGAAACCCAAGCAGGGACCACAGCCTCTCCCAATTCTCCTGTTAGTCCTTGCCACTGTAAGCAAATAGTATAATCCTAGAAAAAAGTGGCTTACATAACGCCTGAGTAGCTACTCATTCAAAGTTGCTTATACTTTGGAGAGCTCAAGTCAGGTCATAGTGCAAGGTGCTGCATGACAACAACAGTAAATACGTTTGCTATCTCGGTGTGCTCATCACAGAATGAAAAGCTTCTGAAACTAAGTTTTGCCATGGAGCAAACATATTTCATGCCTCGTTTTTCTGAGATGGTGCAGAAGGATTCTGCTGAAAAGGACGAGCAAAAGGCCAGAGCAGGGAGCAAAAAATCAATACGCTGCAGAAGACAGCAGATCTGTTTCTGTTCCTCATCACTGACACTGGGTACCCAGGGAACATGACTGCAAACAAGGCTGGGAGCTACTGCCCTCCTGCTGCAGCTGGGTCCTCCATCATGTAGAGGGACACTCACTGCCAGGGATGGGGGTGGATCTTTGGAAGATGCTTTTCCTACATGGAATTAAAGATGCTGGATGAATCCTACACGGATGGCAGGCTGGGTTGCATTTCTGTTGAATGCTTTGCATTTGGACACAAATGCCTGATGCTCCTCAGCAAAAGCAGTTTGTTTCAATATTATTCAATTGCCTTAGGCCCAGTTTGGCTTTGGAAAGGCAGAGCCCTCAGTGCTGTGATCTGGATGCTGCATCCAGAGCATGTCAGGGGACTTGGCCACAGCCAGAGAAGTAATTTCAGAGCAGTGGAGGATAATTGGGTTGGGAGGGCAGAGAAGGGAAAGCGGTGGAGGGAGGGCAACTGAGCAGATAGCTGAACTATTATAATTTGAAACAATAACTTGATTATAGAGTCTCTAGGAGAATTTAAAAGCAGTGCTTGGCAGTAGCCTGTTGATATTATGAGATGAAACCTAAGACCGGAGTCATCCCATCACTAAATCTTCTCAAAGCACCTCCTTGAATGCTAACTCCAGTGTCATTATCCTGGTCAGTCTTTCTGTCCTCACTACAGCTGCTGTTGTGGTTTTTGTACTCGAGCAGCATCAGACGCTTGAGGCTCAGAAATGGTTAGTGCAGCCCAGCCGTGGTCCCAGGCCCAGAGTATCAGGTTCATCTTCAATAAACTCTTGACACTGACACTCTGTGGTGTGTAGTGTTGCCAAATTTTAAACTCAACACAGGAATGAATGCAAGATAAATAAACAGCAAGATTTTGGCAAAAATAATAAATGCAGCCACCCTGGTTTAGAAAACATGCTAAGCCTTTGAACAGTTTTGTTTTAGGAAAGAAAGACTGTTTGAAAAGGATCCAGGGTAAATGTTTTTGATAGAGATACAGAGTTAACAAGGGTGACTTTATCTCCCCTATTAAGCCAGCACTCTCTTCTGACCTCTTCTAGACTATTCTATTGCTTTTGAGGCTTGTTTTTCAAGTTAGCAGTGCAGGAGCGCCAAGGGGTGTCATGTCCTCAAATGAGAGGGCATCAGGATGCTCTGCGACGATGTAAAAACGTTATTTGTGCCAATGACAGTCTGCAAGATTAACATAAAAAGAAGCTGACAAAATAGCTTTCTCAGCTGGATCTCAAACACTCAGTGAAGGATGTGGCCAAGAAAAAAAGACACCTCTGTCCATTCAGTGGTGCCTATGGTCCTGGGAGTAAGGAGACAAGAAACAGCTTGCTGCAGGGTTTGCTTTTATAGGAGACCTCTGTTGAGGTCTTTGGTGGTCTGGATGGCACAGAAAGGCCAGGTATTTCAGGATGAATCCCTACGGAAGTGTTGCCTGAAAATGGGGAGAGTCCCAGCTTGGGGGGGGTCAGGCAGGGATGCACTGAGCCCTGCAGAGCCGCGCTGCTTCGTGTTCGCTCCCAGGGAGGGAGATAGCAGTTCAGAAGGTTTTCCTGGAAAGAATCCCTATGGAAGTGTTGCCTGAAAATGAGGAGAGTCCCAGCTTGGGGGGGTCAGGCAGGGATGCACTGAGCCCTGCAGAGCCGCGCTGCTTCGTGTTCGCTCCCAGGGAGGGAGATAGCAGTTCAGAAGGTTTTCCTGGAAATCTTGAAAGAACAGGCTGTTACGGCATTTTTCTGTTTCTGCATCTGGCTGGATGTTGATTTTTCTGATTTTCAGCAGAAAGCCTGGAAGGGGGCCTTCCCCTGCCAACTATTTATCCAAATGGGAGAAATGCAGGAGAGGACGCAGCAGTCAGAGGTGATTGACAAAGTTTTAGAAGGATAAATCCTATCAGGGAGGCTGTTCATGTGTGTGTATGTGTTGGATTTGTGTCAACGTGACATCATGCTAAAAAGAGAGAGGTAAATACGTGGGTAAAGCATCATAGTAATGCAGTTTCTGACATTTGAGCTCCTTTTTTTAGCACTGGTGCCATTTGGTCTCCATAGCAATGCACTGTGCTGTGCAGAAACCTTCTCAGTGTGTGCACAGGATAACAGCATGGAACTGCATCGAAATCTCTGCTAATCCCCAACAGATACAACACGGGAATGGTACCAGAGGGGAAACGCTGCTGAACAACATCGCTCCTGCAGCCACACTCCTGGCCAGCAGAATCTGTAGCATTTGAATGCTCCCTATTGGTGCTGCAGGCTCTTCAGCCTTCCTTATGGGACCTTTTCCCTTTTCCTTTTTCTTCTGCCTTCAGACATAGAGGAATTTATTATTTTGAGGCCTGAAAAGACAAGGAGAGCTCCTTCCATCTCGCTTTTCTCTCTGAGTGAGGGAGTCAGCCCCTCTGAAATGCTGTGAGACTCTGACTGTGCACTCTCATGTGAACTCTCCCATACCATGCAGAAATTGCACTAGGTTTTTCTCATCTATCATTTCTCTTTAATGTAGAAAAATGGTGACTTGATGTAGAAATGGTGACTTGATGGTGGGAAAGATGATTGACAGAAAGATCTCTGCCCCAGGAGATCAGATCATTAACAGGAGACTCCAGCTTCACTAGAGGGCACTCTCTTGGCTTTTTGAATGCGATTCAGCATCACAAGGCAACTTGGCATTTTGGAAGAAGAGTTAAATTGATGAGATTATGTACTCAAAGCTGAGGAAATGAGTTTTCATTTTTATCATGTGAATCGACATTTTTCATGTTAATTAACCTTCCTGTAATTTAAAGGCAACAGTGCAGCATTCCTTTCAGTGACCTGCAACTGTTTTCTGTTCAACTTCTTTCTGGAAGCAAAGTTTACATTATAACTTTCTTGCTCTTAAAATACATTAACTGTGGTCTTTCAGTTGTAGGACTGAAATCCAGAGTTGCTTCTCCTTCTAGCTTGTTTAGATAGCCTAACACTTTCCCTTTAGAATCAGAAACAAAACAGTACATTTTGGAGGCATTTTTCTGAATGGGGTACTGTCTTCAAAAGAAATACCAAAAGGTACTCACGCCAGAGCCATGATCCCATAAGGCCAAGAACGGATTTCCAGCCTTTTTGGGCTTTTTATCTCATCGGACGTCAGCACCATCCCACTGTCTGATTCCTGTATGGCAAAAGAAGGACATCAGCAGAGTGCACATCGGCTATTCCAGGTAATCACAAGAATCAAGCCAACAACCTGCAGGGCAAATTTTGCATCAAAACTCTGTGTGCTATTTAGTAAAGGGCTTAACACATAGATAGGTCCAGTTAGTGTACGACATTAAGCCCATTCTTCAGAGTATTCTCTTATCAGCGCCTGTGTTATCTGGTTTTATCCAACTGCTCCTGATAATGCTGCTATTAAGCCTGAAAACATTTGCCTTGTTTTTGTGATGATAAAGTTTTTGAGCGGTATTTTGAAAGAACACACTTAAAACAAACATCAAAAAATAATTTGACATTTTCAAAGTTGAAATTTATATTGAGCTTGACATATGGTTACTGCATAGGTAGGATAGCGGAGATGCAAATAGACAGAAATTCATAAAGAGTATATGCAGTAATACTAGCTAGGTTCCTCAGAGAAAAAGTACCCCAAATACCTAGAAATACAGTATTAGAAACACTGAAATTTTAAGGAGTGAAAGTTCAGTATCATTTTGGCAAATCCAAGTGCTCTGTGAAGATACAGGGCTTAAAAGGCTCTCTGTACTTCAGCTATGGATTTTTTTATGAGCTGTCCAACAAAACTGTCTTGATTAATTTTAGAAAGTTGAGTCTCGAGGTTGCAATTAAGATCAAGCTGTTCTTGTGGTAATGCTACACAAGTTCACAGACGTGCACAGTGCTTGCTTTAAGTAATTAAAAAAATATTAAATGATCTGGGAGGTTCCTTTGTATTTGAAATATTTTGTGATGCTGGAAAGTTGCATGTCTGTCTGTCAAAATCAAGAGAGCAAAGGACTTCAATAAGGGAAGTGAAATTCCTGTTAGTCTTATTCTACCAATCAAACTCATTGAAACAGAAAAAATAATCCCGGCACACAATAAGGAAAAAGCAAAAGTCTTTTATAAATATTTTGGTAATATATCGGTTAATGGGATCAGTCTAGAAACTGGTTTTCAAAGTATAAAGTGAAATCCTAAATTAATTATCTCTGTCAAAAACTCAGCAGAACCCAACTTTTCTCTCTAGTTTTCATCTTGACTATTTCCCCTTAAAAGTATGTGATCTAGAAACATTTATCCGAGTGCTGCTCTGCAATTTGCCTACAGAAAGATTGTTAAAAGGATATCAGCAGCCTTGCAGATAAGGAGCACAATTGCAGGAAGGTGTGGTAGAGCACTTTCAGAGTTTCTGGGCAACTGTTTGAAATAATGACCTAATCGCTATTAATGTCTTGATATTGAAGATAATTTGACTAACCCAAGAGCGCTTACTTTTTTCCATAACTAGATAACACCATCATTTTGCTTTAAAAGGTCCTCATTGAAATATCACATTTATTTCTGATCTCTTAATATATTATTACCCTTTTTTGAAACTTTTCCCCCTTCATGTAAGGCCTTAGTTTACAGTGCCACAAACAGGGAGCATTTAGGAGAGTAATGCTCGTGCTGACAGCAGTAATGCCCTACTGATAGCAGATCTGTCCTGTAAATGTCTTTGTGTGATTCTGAGGGACAGATTTTTATCCTGTAAAAGGAAAGATGCAGGAACCAGGGGAAATTCTAAGCCTTCTGATCCCTGTGATGCACTGATAGAGGCGCAGAAATTACAGCTGGTGCAAAAAAAAAGTATCTGACCTATAGAAGAAATTTATGAGTTGGTGTTTTTTTGGTTTTGTTTATTTTCAATAAGGAAGAAAAAATAGAAAAAACCCAAACCCCTCCACCCTTGGAACCTGTGATTTCAGAGGGAGCCAACAAGCAGAACCATCATTCTGTAACAAACCAAGTGAAAACAAACTCTGCTCTGAAAACAAACTGCTCAGCACCTTCCCAGCCTGCAGTGCCATTAAGGACAATAAATGTCCGCTTAGGGTGGGAAAAGTCAAGGGGTTAAAGCCCTTTGTGTGAATCAAGTAGAGCAGGAACTTGAGTCTTGGTCTTGTTTATCCAGAACTGAATATCCTCACCACCACTGAGTTCCTGCCTGTCTCAGCCAGACAGAAAATGTTCTGGACACGGTTCCTTCAGAAGGCTCCATTTCCTGAGCTGCCATTATCTTACAGGGGAAAAAAACATGCTGAAATAAGTGATATAAAGCCCCTTAGCCTTATCAAAGCCAGGATAGTCATGCACCAGCTTCTCTTTAAATTATTTGTTAAACTAAATGCAGGTCCCTCTTTGTTGTCGCACAGACCTATGTGTGAGATGCTAGGGCCAAATCTTCTGCTGGATTTAAAGCTTTTTCTTACCAAACAGATTTCAAAAGCTCCAATAACTGTTTCTGATGCTGGTGACAAGTGATCTGTGAGCCCAGCAGAGAAGGATGCAATCAACTCGCTTACCTCATGCATCACTTTCTCCTTTTCCACTGGCACCTCATCAAACGTCTTCACACTCAGCGGTCGCTTCTTGCTGTTGTTACTGAAAGCAAGAAAGTGGAGGGGTCAGCAGCAAACCCAAGCAGATGCTGCAGCAGTTGGTAGCTCAGCATCCCTGACACAGACATTTCATGGACCAGTCTTCTTTTTTTCATCTCTTGTAACTAATCAACAATAACCCAACAAATCTGGCTGTCCAACTCCTTTAAAAGAGCCATATTGAGAGAGAACAACAAACAGTGCCCAGCTATATCAGATCTTTATTACCCTCTGAATATATTTTTCTTACCCAGTTTCCACTGCACTCCAGCGATTAACACAGTCGTTCAAATTTTCTTCCACAGTGCAGGTTTTGGAGTTAGATTCTCCATCAGGACACAGGGTGATGTTCAGTGGAATGTAGTCTTTGCCATCCTATACAATTAGTAACATAAAAGAACACAAAGCTGGTAAAGTTCATTTTCACAGAATCACAGAACATTAGGGAT
>NW_010203619.1:0-421 GCF_000695765.1 Mesitornis unicolor
CCTGGAGATATTCAAGGTCAGGCTTGATGGGGCTGTGAGCAACCTGATCTGGTACCAATGTCCCTGCTGACTGCAGGGGTTGGACTGGATGAGCTGTAAAGGTCCCTTCCAACCCAACACATTGTGGGATTCTGTTTCTCTCCACTGAAAGAGCAGCGCTTCATGAAGAGCTGTGAAAACCAAATACCTCAAAAACACGAAGACTGACAGTTCTGCTTTCCTTCTGGCTCCGGTTTTGATCGCTGAGTAACATCATTTGGAGCTTAGAATCACAGAATCATGAAGGTTGGAAGAGACCTCTAAGATCATCCGATCCAACCATCAACCAAACCCCACCATGGCCACTAAACCACGTCCCTAAGTGCCACATTGAACCCCTCCAGGGCTGGGGACTCCCTGGAGCTGGGCCTTGAAGAATCAC
>NW_010203619.1:556-10496 GCF_000695765.1 Mesitornis unicolor
AGAGGAGACCAACCACCCCTCGCTACCCCCTCCTTTCAGGAGCTGCAGAGGGGATGAGGTCTCCCCTCACCTCCTCTTCTCCAGGCCAAACAACTTCAGTTTCCTTAGCAGCTCCCCATCATTCGGATGCTCCAGACCCTTCCCCAGCTCCGTTGCCCTTCTCTGGCCACGCTCCAGCCCCTCAATGTCCTCCTGGGAGCGAGGGACCCAAAACTGACCCCAGGATTTGAGGTGGAGTAGCCCAGGGCTTATCCAGTGTAACGTTGCAGTTCAGCCTGGCTTTGGCTCGTGGCTCTGGGTGAATATTGCAGCAGACGGAGCCACCTGTAGCTCCTGTACCACCACCCACAGCTTTGGGGTTGTCCATGGAGAAATGAGCACTGGGGTGATGCAGAGGATGGGGTGGGCTCCCTGGGTCTGAGCTGCAGCGAGGTGCAAACGCCGTGGAAATGTCCTCCTCGAGCAGGTCCCGTGCTTGCTGAAGCTGAAGCAGTGTCCGAATGTGGTGTTCGCCGGAGTGGACACCCCCGAAGATGTAACCGGTCGCACCTACCAGGAGCTGTTTCGTGCCGGTGGCTTCGTGGTGTCGGGCGAGGAGGTGTTGGAAACGGTGACGCTGGGTGAGTCTCGCTGCGGCCTCTCGCTGGGATGCTGACACCTCCCAAAAACTTGTCACTGGTGTCCTCTGTCCTCAGGGTCCATCTGGATTTATGGGTCCAGGTCAGGGCTCCCCAAAAACATCTGAGTACAGCGACCAAGATGGTCAGGGGCTGGAGCAGGGGTTGTAAAAGGGTTTTTTCCATGGAGAAAGGGGGACCAAGGGGAGACCTTGTTGTGGTCTTCGGGTCCCTGATGGGAGGTGAAGATGGAGCTCCTGGAGATGCGCAGTGATGGGACAAGAGGTGATGGGGACAGGAGGTGATGGGGACAAGGGGTGACAGAGACAAGAGGTGATGGGGACAGGAGGTGATGAGAACAAGTGACACTTAACCTTTTAGATATTGCAGGGAGAAAACTCACAGCGTGTTCAACCACCAGGACAAGGTTTTGCAGCCCAGGTTGTGAGTCTCCATCCTTGGAGATACTCAAAGCCCACGTAGACAAAGTCCTGAGCAACCTCAGGTGGTCCCATATGGGCGAAAGACCCCCGGGGACCTCTCCATAACCCTCCTGCTCTTGCTGCATCCCCAGGCCAGCTGAAGGAGGTGGTCAAGGTGCTGGAGAAGCTGAACAGAAGCGGGAGGTGGAAGTGGCTCCTTCATTACAAGGAGAGCAAGAAGCTCCGAGAAGACGTCAGGTAACAGCTCCGCGCTGGCGGCTCCCTCGTCCCCGCTGTCCTCGTCACCGTTGGGTGCCTCTGGTTGGGTCTGGGGGCTCTTGCAAAGATGAATTTGAAGATTTTTTTGGTGAAAGAAGAAGTTTTCTTATCAGGGGCTCGAGGAAAGGCACTGCTTTCACTTGAGGAGCTGCAAAAGCCAACTGAGCTCCCTTCCCACCAGCAAACCCCAGTTCCTGCAGCCGCCCATACTGGGATTTTTGGGTGCCTTCCTGGGCCTCTCTGCCTTGCCATAACTTTGCTCTTCCTTCTTTCTGTCCCATCGCTTGCGCGAGCTCTGACTTTGCAACGTGGAGAGGGGCTGCGTAAAATCAAACCCTGTTGGGAAAAGCAGAACTCCCATTTGTATTTGCTTTTATTTTGGGTTATTTGCAATGATTTAATGAGTGTTTAAATGATGCAGTTTGCAGAAGAGAAGTTAAGACAGCAAATACTGTCCATTGCAATGTTGTTTTTATGATCTTTGAAGGCAGAGGGGGGGATGTTTTTATGGGGCAGGATAAAAAGGACGACTTTCTAGTAATGACCCGAAGAGGAAATGGGTTCGTTCTGAGCAGAAACTGCTGCAGCCCACGGGGACAAACCTCAGATCCTCTCCAGACTCAGCCTTTACGGTGCCAGAACAAAGAAATCACTTTAAAGACACAGGTTACAGTCCTCCTGAAGTGTTGCAGCAGCTCAGGGTCAGGTATTGTATTGCAGGCTGGGAGATGAGGACTCAACCTCATCGGTTTTCCTCATGCTCCATCACCAGCACCCACAGCGCATCCCTTGTGGTGCTCCACAGAATCACAGAATATGAGGAGTTGGAAGGGACCTGGAAAGCTCCCCCGGTGCAACCCCTGCCAGAGCAGGATCACCAGAGCAGTCACACAGGAACACCTCAGGGCTTTGGGTGTCTCCACACAAGGAGACTCCACAACCTCTCTGGGCAGCCTGGGCCATGCTCTGCACCCTCACACTCACAAAGTTTGGCCTCATCTTCAGCTTGAACCTCCTGTGCTCCAGCTTGGGACCATTGCCCCTTGTCCTGGCATTGGACATCCCAGAGCAGGGCCTGTCTCCTTCCTCCTGACACTGCCCTTTCCAAATGGATCCCCAGGAATGAGGGCACCCCTCAGTCTCCTCTGCTCCAAGCTCAAGAGCCCCAGCTCCCTCAGCCGCTCCTCAGCAGGAGATGCTCGACAGTGTTCACTTCTCCCAAGTGATAGCACTTGTATGGTCAGGAAACATGGCAAGGCCACTGTCTCACCATGGCTGCCAGATCCACACCTCATCTTTGTGGCCCTGCTGGACTCTTTCAAGCAGTTCCTGTCCTTCTTGAGCTGAGGGCCCAGCACTGGCCACAAGATTGCAGCTGTGGTGTGAGCAGGGCAGAGCAGAGGGGCAGGAGAACCTCTCTGCCCTACAACCACCCCTTCTCATCCAGCCCAGGATGGCGTTGGCCTTCTTGGCTCAAGGGCACATTGCTGGCTCATGGGCATTGCTGCCACCAACACCCCAGGTCCTTTCCAGCCACTCATCCCCAAGCCTGTAACTCTGATCTGTTGGAGCTGCCTGCATCAAGGGATCTTTTTTTTTTCCCCTGCCTTCTCCATTTAGTTCAGGGTAGGAAGCCTAAAAGCACCCACAAGACTGGAATTAACCGTGCACGGGGGAAAAGCAGGTCCCGTTGTGCCCTGGGAAGGGAGAAAGGGCTGCAGCCCCTCACCACTTCCCCTCTCTGTCCCTGCAGGGTGGACACCACCGCCCGCAAGAAGCACCTGATCCTCAAATGGTGCCAAGGAGCCGATCTCGTCGAGGTGCTGCACTACCACGCCTGCGACGCCGGCGCGTCCCCCAAATCCCAGCACGTGGGGTGCTTGTTGAACCTGCAGGTCCAGCGCGTGGGCGCCAGGTTCGCTGTGTATCTCACAGGTGAGGACGAGCGGCGTCCTAAATGGGCCTGGGACAAAAAACAAACCAAAAACCACCCGATTTTCACTCCCGTTTCTGCCAAAATGATGGGTAAGGTGAGTTGATTCATTGTGAGTCAGTGCAGTAAAAGGCAGGGAAAAAAAAACCCTGATTTTTTTTTTGTTTGGAGATCTGCTAAATCCTGGTAGGTTTTCCAGCCTGCGGGCGGCTTTACAGCACGCTCTTAATTCGGGCCTCGTGTGGTTGAGGCCATTCACAGAGTGGCGCCATTTATCTGCTCCCCGGAATAAATGCAGTGGGATTTTTGGTGCTATTTCCTGTAGGTTTTTGGGAACAATTTGTTGGACTGACGATGAATTCCTTTGCAGAGAAGCCCAGCGGTAGCAGGGAGCTCCTGGAAAGCAAAGGAATCCTCGTGGCCGACGTCAACACCTTCCTTGGGACGGTGCAGAAAGTGGCTGCCCCCTTTAGAAGCAGCTATTGGTAAGGAGAGAGCACGGGGTTGTCCCTTTCTCCCCCCCAAAAAAAGGGCCGGGAGCAGCTTTTGGGTCATCTGTGGGGTGGCAGGGAGGAGTCCAGAGCCAAGAGGGCCCATGTTTGGCTACCGGAACCGCACCAGCGCTTGCCCAAATGAAGCTCAACAAGAGGTCGGAGCAAGAAGGGGAGCAGAGCAGTGACCCGAGCCACGTTTCTGTGTTGCAGGTGACGAAGCGAAGCCACAACACGGCCCCCTCCTGGTCCCTGACGTCCCTGTGGCTTTTCAGGCGCTGCACCCAGGAGAGGGGGGGCAGGGCTGTGGGGTCTGTATATAGGAATTATTTAAAGATGATGGCTCGAATGCAAATCCTCCCTCCCCGGGGGGGTGGATTTAGCGTCTGCCGTCGAGTTGCGTATGGGAGAGAGGTTATTTTAAACACGATGCAGTTTTAAATTATTGGGAGTTGGGTTGTTTGCTTGTTTTGTTTGTTTTCTTTTTGTCCCAAGTGTTTAGTGCAGCTGACATTGGTTGAAATAGGAAAAAAAAAATCAATTCCAAACCAAGCTGTTTACTTGAAGGTCAGGAGCAATACGAGTCTACAATAATAAATGCATTTTTCTGACCGTGCGCAGGGTGGGTGTTAGGGACCAGCGAGCCCCCACTCCACACTACATTTCAAATCACCCCCCCGCTTCACCACTTGGTACCATTTCACTGCTGGGGCTCCGACCGGTACGTGGATGCCGTGTAAATAAATAGCCAGGATGCAGGAACTACAACAACCACCACCTCTTATTTATGGTAGCTCAGACACACGCCGGGAAGGAAATACCGCGTTGAAGACCTTTGTACGATACCCCTACCTGTCAGTGTGAGGACAGCGTTGTCCTCTTTTGGTTTTGTTTGTTTTTTTTTTTAATAAAAGAATGCAAGAATGTTATGTACAGGATGTCTTTGTATTGAGGTTGTTTAATTAAAAACAAAAAACACCTTAAAAATTGAAGTTTCACACCCTGCTGCTCGCTGGAGAGGGGTTTCCTGCTCAGCACCCAGCCTCTCCCATCAGCAGGGGCAGAGAACAGCAGCTTTAGATCAGAAATCACAGAATGTGAGGAGTTGGAAGGGACCTGGAAAGCTCCCCCAGTGCAACCCCTGCCAGAGCAGGATCACCAGAGCAGTCACACACGAACACCTCAGGGCTTTGGGGGTCTCCACACAAGGAGACTCCACAACCTCTCTGGGCAGCCTGGGCCATGCTCTGCACCCTCACACTGACAAAGTTTGGCCTCATCTTCAGCTTGAACCTCCTGTGCTCCAGCTTGGGACCATTGCCCCTTGTCCTGGCATTGGACATCCCAGAGCAGAGCCTGGCTCCTTCCTCCTGACACTGCCCTTTCCAAATTGATCCCCAGGAATGAGGGCACCCCTCAGTCTCCTCTGCTCCAAGCTCAAGAGCCCCAGCTCCCTCAGCCGCTCCTCAGCAGGAGATGCTCCACTCCCTCCAGCATCTTTGTGGCCCTGCTGGACTCTTTCAAGCAGTTCCTGTCCTTCTTGACCTGAGGGCCCAGCACTGGACACAAGATTGCAGCTGTGGTGTGAGCAGGGCAGAGCAGAGGGGCAGGAGAACCTCTCTGCCCTACAACCACCCCTTCTCATGCAGCCCAGGATGGCGTTGGCCTTCTTGGCTCAAGGGCACATTGAAATCAGCTTTATTCTGCCTTAACCCCAAATTTTGAAGCCCCTGTGGGAAGGAAAGAGGGAGGATGGCTTGGTTCTACCATGGTGTGAGGGCTGCAGGCTCCATCCCCTCCTCCTCCCTTGCACAAGCGTATGAGGAAAATCCAGGTTACAGCAGAGAGCGGCAACAGAAGGATTTAGGACCCCAATTTCCCACCCGTGTTGGCTCAGGTTTGCCTTTGAAAAGGCTCCATTTGTTGAGTAGCTCAAGAGAGGAAGCACAGGGGAAAGGAGAACTTCCCCAACCGCTGCGGCCATAGCAGCACCTGGCTCCCAGCAGCTTAAAATGGAAATAAGGGGGTGTTTCTGGAACCAGCGCCCGAGCAGAGGAAGTGCCAAAAACCCCCAACACCCAGGGGGAGGAAGGGAAGGGACGGCTGCACCCAGGCCCTGCTTTGGGAACGAGATGTGGTCAGAGCTGCAGTTCCTCAGCAGTAGCAGCATAAGAGCGGCTGAAGCCAAGGCCCAGCCCTTACCCACCGCCCCTGCCTGGCCAAGGATGGCAGCCGAGAGCAGGAAAAAGCCTTTCCAAGGTGTTTCTCCCAGTTTTTCCTGGCTCTGTGTGTAAACACGAGCCCTGCTCCTCCCTCTGCGACAGCAGGATCGCTTCAGGGGATCAATACAACTCGCTCCAAGAGGAGCGGCTCTTACTCAGAGCTCAGCGCCCTGCAGAGGAGCTGCAAGAGGAAGAATTATTTACTGCAGCCTCAAGCAAGCGCCGTTTCTGGATTCAGGCAGCAGGGGCTGCTTGTGCCTACCCAGAGCCTGGGATCCAGCGACAACCCTGGTGCTGCTGCGCCTCTTCCCCTGCCAAAAATCAGCCTGAGCCTGATCTCACGCAGGAAAACGCTCACGTTTCAACCCCTGGGGGCAGAGATCCAAGGGATCTCCCGAAGGAGATGCTGCTGCTGCTGCTGCTGCTACGACTGAAGCGAATCAGAGCCAGAGCCCAGGACTGGTTTCCAGAATTTGGCTTTACTTCGCAGTACAGAAATCATTTGGAGCCTTCAGGAGACGGGAGAAGCACAGGCTCTGTCATGCCGATACCGCAGCGCCGTTTGGTCCATCCGAGAAGCCACCGAGGGACAGAAAATACTCCCACATCTTTGCCTGCTCTGTAATTTGTTCTCTCAATTTTATTAAGATTAAAACACAAAAGGAGCCTTAGGCACAGCTGTGTCCCAACCGCTGTAAACGAGTTTCGAGAAGCTGAAAAGTGGAGGTTAAAGGTTCTGTGCCCGGAACGAAAGCCAACATTTTGCTGCTACAATAGATGTGGGCTTTGTCCATAATACAACTTTGCCACAGAGTTAAGATCGATGGGAAGAGACTTTGAGGGATGCTGTCCACAATAATGGAGTGCTCAAGTTTCTATATTCCTTGATAATCAGGGTGGGTTGTTGTTTTTTTTTGAGGTGACAACCGTCACGGCTACGAGCTCACCAAGAAGCACATAATAGTGAAGGATGGGTTACAGATGCTTTAAAAAGACAAAGGGAAGACACAGCTGTCAATGAGTTATTTGCCAATCCGCACCAAAAACGTCTACGTCTGCCCCCCCCAAAAAAAGAAAGAAAGAAAACAAAGGGGGGAAAAAAAAATAAGAGAACAAACCCAAAAAGGTTCAGTCTGCCTTTCCTTCCCGAGGTTAGTCGTTAAATCAGTCAGTAATTTGCCAGATTCTGGACAGCAGCCCTACTTAGAATGAAATAATTAAACACATGATATCCAAAAGGGGAACATTACCAGTGCAGTACTCTTCAATCTCTCAGAGATGGGATTACAAAAGCAGGCCTTACAATATTGAATTTCATACAGTGTTCATTTAAGTTCCTTATATATTCATATTAGCCCATTTTAATTTTCTCCTAATTAAAGAGATTTCTCATTACTGCTGCTCCTCCTCCCCATAGATATCGTTTTTCTTGCGTTTCATCTCTTCGAAGTCGAACTCTGAGCCCATCATCCGCTTATAAATATCTTTGATGTCGTCGCACGTCGTCTCGAAGTGAGTGGTGGCGTCGTAGGTGCGAGAAATGAAGATCTGGGAGGAGAAGCGGGGTTGGGGTTTAGCGCCGAGCCCCTCTCCTCACCCCCTCAAACCCACGAGCTCGGGGTTTAACTCACCTGGCTTTCGGTTCCCAAGTCGGTCGGCGCGAACAGGTCGCTGATGCTAACGAACCTGCAAGGAGGGGGAAGAGACAAAGAGATTTAGGATGGTTTTAAAAGCACTGTAGAGCATGGCTACGGGTGCAGGAACGTGTCAATTAAAGGGCATCGCTCTGCCCAGCGCGGAAGCAGAGGAAATGCAGCGTTTCAACACCTCCACGCAGCCAAGCGGCCTTGCGGGATCCCCTCTGCCTTCGCAGGGAGGTGACACAAAGGGGACGGGGACCTCGTCGAGGGGCTTACTTCTGCTCAATGGGCTCCAAGAGGTCCAAGGCCGGCTTGATCTCCTTCTCCGGGTCGGCGGTTTCCACGGTAGTGCTGGCGATGGCGATGTACTTCCCCTGCGCCGCCACGTTGTGCGCAGAGGAGATCATGCAGACGTAGATGTCTGGGGGGGAAGGACAGCGCAGCCGCGGGTCAGGACGCGCCAGGGAAGCCGACAGCACCGGCCAGGCCTAAAGCTTCCCAAAATCCAACCCCAGCTCGCACGCTCGTGCATCTCCTCTCAATCCCCAACGCTCTGAACCTCCTTGTGTCGTTTAAGCCCACGATTGATTTGGTTCCTGAACAGTCACAGAGTCGTTATGGTTGGAAAAGACCTTTAAGATCATCACTTGAGGCCATTTCCTCTCGTCCTGTCGGTTGTGATTTGTGAGACCAACACCCACCTCTCTACCCCCTCCTTTCAGGGAGTTGTAGGGAGTGATAAGGTCTCCCCTCAGCCTCCTCTTCTCAAGATCCTCTTCCCCAGCCTGACCCAACCCCACCTCCCTCAGCCGCTCCTCATAAGACAGATCCTCAGGACCCTGTCCTTGCCCTGCAGTCCCTCGTGCTCTCAGTCTCTTGGCTGTGTGGCATGGACTCGAGCAGCCCCGTGAGTTCTCCAAAATCCAGTTTCCTGTGGCTCTGACAGCTCCTGAAAGCCTGCAGGGACCCCAGCCCTGAGCCCACTCCTCTGTTCAAGAGAGAGGAAGCATTTCCACTCAGCCCCCTCCCAGAGCTCCCCCGTGCTCCTCACCCACTTCTCCCAGGTTGGGCCACTTCCTTCAGCAGGTTCCAACCACGGTTTTCTGACCACAGGCAGCCCAGCTTCTCCCACATCCCCCAGCGCTGCTCTACGCTAAAGCCCAGCCTCAAGGACATGAAGTGGACCAGGGAGCAGCAGTAAACACATTTCCCTGTTTAATTTGCATCTCACTGGGCTATCAGTGGCCATTTAGAGAATCACAGGATCATTAAGGCTGGAAAAGACCTCTAAGATCATCAAGTCCAACCATGAACCCAACCCCACCATGGCCACTAAACCATGGCCCCAAGTGCCACATCCAGGTGCTTCTTGAACCCCTCCAGGGATGGGGACTCCACCACCTACCTGGGCTGCTCCTGTCAGTGCTGGACCACTCTTGCAGTCCAGAAATTTTTCCTCAGATCCAATCTAAACATCCCCTGGCACAACTTGAGGCCATTTCCCCTTGTCCCATCAGTTGTAACTTGTGAGAAGAGACCAACATCCACCTCTCCACCCCCTCCTTTCAGGAGTTGTAGAGGGGATAAGGTCTCCCCTCAGCCTCCTCTTCTCCAAACTAAACACCCCCAGCTCCCTCAGCCTCTACCCATCATTCTTGTTCTCCAGACCCCTCCCCAGCTCCGTTGCCCTTCTCTGGCCACGCTCCAGCCCCTCAATGTCCTTCTTGTAACGAACCACCCTGCCAAAAACCCAAGCGTGAAGGGACCTGCACACACCCTGTAAAGTCCCCGCTCTCCACGCACCTGATTTTCGGTTGACCTGGTTCTGTGGAATGATGATCTGGCACGAGTTGGCGTCGTTCGTGTTCTTAATCGGGTGGCTCAGGATGCAAATTACCCGGATCACTTGGCCGACCTTCGTTACGCGGTCCGAGACGTAGCTGGGGTCGCAGATGAGCTGTTTGCAGCGAGCAACCTGCGGAGGACAGACGGACCTCGAGCGACCATCGCGCAGAGGGGAGGAACCAGCCCATTTTGGGGATAAACCAGGGGTGGTTTGAGGCAGCTGCTCCTGCATCAGGTTCTTATTTCGCTGCCAGCAGCGCGCCTCAGCTCGGGCAATCCAAATCTCAGCGTGTTGCTCTTAAATGCCTACAGAGAGCCGCGTGATCGCATCTTCCCCTTCATTCAGGACAAAGTCAAGCTCTTACCAGTACAGAGTCCAGTCCTCCCAGTCTAGGACCATCATTTGCTGCTGGCAAGGCTGAACTAAATTGTCCAGTTTGCCTCAGAACTTACTTTTACAGTATTTTAGTTTAATTTACAGTCTTTTAGTC
>NW_010203619.1:10537-12695 GCF_000695765.1 Mesitornis unicolor
GCCTACAGAGAGCCGCGTGATCGCATCTTCCCCTTCATTCAGGACAAAGTCAAGCTCTTACCAGTACAGAGTCCAGTCCTCCCAGTCTAGGACCATCATTTGCTGCTGGCAAGGCTGAACTAAATTGTCCAGTTTGCTTCAGAACTCATTTTTACAGTATTTTAGTTTAATATTTGGCCAATCTGAAGCCTCCAACCGGCCTGCACTTGGGCACATCAGTCTCTAGCAGGGATTAGCACCATGCTGCTGCCCAGGACACATCATCCCCTGTCCAGAAGGGACATGTTACCCCACCACCAAGTGCTAAACTGTCCTGCAAAGCTCTCTGCTCCAGTTGGAAGCACAATTTATAGCTTCTGAGGAGCTCACAGGACTCACGCTAAGCTTTATTTGAGAAGGGTTTGAGAAAAGGGTTAAGAAGCTGCCGCATACCAGCTCTCTGAGCAGCTAAAATTTAACGTCAAGGACAGAGCTGCTTCCATACCCAGGTCAGACCCCAGCAAGCAGCTCCTTTCCAGTTTAGCCAGGCTGATTTCTTCACGAAACAGCAGAAAACAGCCTCATGGAGGCTTCATCCCAACTGCTGGAGTAGACATCAGCGTGAGTCGGCACGGGGAAAAACAGCACCGGCCAAGCAGTTTTGGTCCTAGAGCTCTGGTGAGGGGATTTTGACTGCGTTTCTTCAGAGCAGCCTCGATTTTAAGAGGTAGGACATAGGATGGGGAGCAAGGGAAGAACTGAAAGTACCGTACCTCCCCTTCCGACTTCACGCCAACCACTTTGCCGTTTTCTATCACGATCTCTTCGATGGGCTTGTTCAGCATGTAGGTGCCTCCGTAGATAGCGCTTAGCCTGCAAGAGTAAAACCACGTCAGCGTGGCCCACGGGTGCGCGCTCGGTTTTTAACAGCCCTCCCAGCCCCTTGGTTTCTGCTCCTTTTGGACAAACCACGCTTGAAACCTCTTCAAAATACATCCAGGCAGCAGCTGCTGTCTGCTGTCCATTTGTTCCTGCTGATATTTAAAGGAAATTATAAATGCATTTAGATCCGGTGAGAAAGAATCTCCTCGGTGCGACCCAGAGAGTCCTACAGCTCAAGAGCTGCAGGCTACACCCCATAGGTAAATGCAACTTCTTGGATAGACAAGAAGCTGCAAACTGTGTCTCCAAACCAACCCAGAACTACCACCACTAATGGGAATCACACTAAACAAGCCTGGAAAGCAGCAAATCCCACACGGAGGAATCATTTCTTGATTAAGATATTGAGGAAACCATTAATGACCACAGTATTTTTATGCAGCATCACATTCTGGAAGGTTGAGGTCACACAACCAATCCCCCCCCTCCTCCCCAGCAGGTATCAAAGCAGGGATGAGCAAACACCGGGGGTCCAAAAAGCAAGTTCTCACCTTGCAAATCCCTGGGGCAGCTCTCCAAGGCCATAGAGGGGATAAAGGTACGGGCTTTTACCGTACCGAGCCAGCGACTCGCTGTAGAGCTTAATCCTGTTGATTGTTTCTTGGCAGGGTTGATCTAGATAGCTGGAGAGGGATTTGCAACATTTTACAAACCGAGAATTACAGCAGAGGAAATCATTTACTTCCCCTGAAGTTTCCTTCCCCACCCTATGGCTGATCCCAACAAGTATTTCCCTGGAAGTTCCCTTTTAGGATCACTTTAGGTCATCACAGGGGGTTTATTAAGGAAGGAGACGCTTTGTTAACCCCAGGAACCCACAAACTTTAAACACCCCATCAGCAGAGGACCCAATACTGGAAGATTCATGCAGCACTCACAGATATTAACGCTTTGCCAAGCTTCCTACTCTCAAGTTGCTTTTAATTAACTTAAATTAACCGTATCCCAGCACCCCAGCCCATTTCGGGGAGCAACTGAAGCCACGCTTACTCGTCGGTCCTGTAGAGAGCAAGGGCATGGCCCGTGAAGTCTATAACATCCTGCCCCAGGTCAAACTTCTTGTACACGTCACGCATGGTGGTCTTCTTGGGATCGACGCCTTCAAAAGTTCGGGGGTCGTTCTCATCGAAGTTGGCAACGTACACCAGGAATTTCCGGAACCGGCGTTTCTCAAACAAGCCCATTAAGCCTAAAACCAAAATATTTTCACACAATCACACAGAATCGCTCGGTTGGA
>NW_010203620.1:0-5402 GCF_000695765.1 Mesitornis unicolor
GAGAGTTACACGGAGTAGGAGTGCCAGGAAGGATTAGTGGGACACTCATCTTCAGCAGCCGTTCGGGGAGGAGAGCTGCCTCCCTGCCCGCCACGGCTCCTTCCGTCCTGTCAGTGGGGACTGAATCGTCAGGCGCCCTCTGAGCAGAGCCAAAACACTCCACAAGCGTGATCCAGGGCCCTTAGCAGTCGTCTGGAGACTGATAGCCAGACTAGATGAGGACCAGGCCTGCCTGTCCTGGAAGGCCCTGTAAAGGCGTGAGCTATCCCTACCGGTACAGTACCCAGCGTGGCAAGAAACAGACTGGAGTCCCCAGAAATAAGTGTCCGATGCTCAGGGACTACAGAAGAAGT
This sequence comes from Mesitornis unicolor, assembly GCF_000695765.1. Classification (NCBI taxonomy): domain Eukaryota; kingdom Metazoa; phylum Chordata; class Aves; order Mesitornithiformes; family Mesitornithidae; genus Mesitornis; species Mesitornis unicolor. The sequence goes on from NW_010203620.1 coordinate 354, forward strand.
CAAAGAAAAAAAGGCAGAGAGAGGGGCTGTGAGCTGGTAATCTTGCAGAGCTATGACAGAACATTTTGCACTGCTGGTCACAGAAACCAAAGCCACTGAAAAGGCAATAAAGGATGGCTAGAGAGAATTACAAGCCCAGGTAAGGTCATAAAGGGGACTGGAGTCTTTTCAGAAAGAAGTGAAGGAGAGATGAAATGCAGTCTGCTGAAAACAAAGCTTATGTTTACTCAAAAATTGCAGTAAGACAGATTTTGAAACATGCCTTACTGGAGTTGGCAGCCAGGATCAAACAGGTACCCAGCAATTTTATAAACAAGCTTTATAGGAAGTTTTCAGGAAGGTTTGGACAAATGCTAGCATAGTTTAACAATTTCTGACTTTGGGGGGTTGGTGATGATCTTCAATGAAGAATTAAAAAAAACGGAAATTTGGCTTTGAAAGACCTCTAAACTGCAAATCACTGGGGAAGCCCACTGTTTGGCTGAAGAATATAGTCAGCTAGAAAGATGAGAGAGAGAGAGAACATATACTATACTTTTATATCCCATTTGCTCCCCAGAGAGCCTGCATAGGAGAAGTTATACCATCCTCATTCAAGTAATAAATGCAAAATATGGTAAACATTTATGCAGAAAGTCCTGGAAGATTTACTGGCAGCTATAGTAAGTCAAAGAAATGTTTGAGTAGGTGAAAACAAGTGTTTCTAGTATGCATTTGAGTAGTTGAGGTGCTTTCACCCACACCCTCTGCACAGGAGCCCTGTGTAAGCTCAGGTAATGCTAAGGCATTCAGCCGTGGCTTGAGCTGTGGTGTGGATACACTTGTACCTGGTCCTGATCCTGAATTATTGTTTGGATTTCCTGGATTGACCTTAGAGCTGTTACCTTGGTTTTGACTGACGGCCAGGGGACTGTCGCGAGGATCTGTGGCTGTCAGCACCCCGGCCCTGCTTGCCCAGCTCACGTCTGTGGGGCCACGCCTGGTCACTGAGGTAATTGCCCAGCCTGTGTTGTGGTCACCCCCAGCTCCTGACTTGCCTTCTTGAGGGTGCCAGTGGCCTTTGCTGCTCCCTCACGTGCATTATATAAAGGTGATCTGTATTGGTGTTCTCTGTTTCATACAGAAATGCCTATGTTGATATAAAGTAGCTTTTTAACCAAAATGGCTGTGTTCATACCATTACTGTATTCTTCCCCTTTAAATAAACCAGTACACTAAAAGTTACATGTATTACTGTCAAATGAAGGTAAGTTTATAGAACTATTGTTAAAATTGATTACAAAAGCAAATAAACCCACAATCAGTAATGAGGAAAATAGTAATGTGGTAAATAATAAGCTGTTGAATACAATGCCAGTGCAGAGTAAATTAACTAACTATATTTTTAAAAAAATTAAGAGTAGCTAACATAGTTTCTTAAATTTCATCATTCTTATTGGAAAATGGATTGACATTAAACCTAAGAGATAAAGCTGGACACTCAGTTTTAGTTTTGCGCTGTTCTGTTTAGTGTGCTTTTTAAAGATTTGGTAAACTTACTAATATGAACAGATCTAGTAAATATTTAATGGGGATGGTGTAGTATGCAAGAATAGTAGACTGGCTTACATTTGATAGTTTTTAGGCTGGACATACTATGGAATAAAATGTTAGGTGATTCAAATGAGCACTTTAAATCCTCTCACAGAGAAAATGGATGATTAAGAAGTATGGATTCACCTCAGTGTGGCAAAAAGAAGGTATAAAAATTGGATTTCAAGAACTAGACTGAGAGGATTGGATAGTTGGGTTGGTGGATGAATCAATAATGGCTGATAACTAACAAATGCCAGGAAAAATGGCTTGCAAAATTAGTGATCGGTAATTACCTTTAAATATGTCTCAGTGAAACATCTATTCTGTAGGTGACTGACTTGTAATGAGCGTATTTTCCCACTCCTAGGGGAAGAAATTGTAATAGGAACACCATGTTAGTACCTGTTCATCAACAGTTTCACAACCTGGATAATGTACAGGTGCATGCTAAAACTTTTGAGCAGGAAATGTTACAGTTACATAGGTTATGTGATAAGCATGAGAGAATCGATCTGAAAAACACTATTTTGGTGTATTTCAAGAGGATGACCTACCTCAAGCTCACAGTTTAACAGGAGTTAAATTAATAAAAATAAATGTGAATCTGTCTGGAAAATTGCAAGGCTCTGTACTTGCTACACAAGATGCGCTAATGGGTCTGGCAGCATGAACACTGCAGATTCAGTCTGTGGAAACTCTAGTTTAAAAGACTTCCTAATAAAACAAGTGTGAGCTTGTAAATCTGGTAATGTAAGACAGAGGAAACTAGAAAGGTGACGAGAGGATGAATGACCAGAATTTGTTCTAGTTGAAGGATAAAACAGATACTAAATATGGAACTAGTATGGTACACTTTATTTTGTATATATGAAGCAAGAAAAGTCAGGTGTATTCCAGAATCCAGTGCATGGATACAGAACATGGCTTGTACCCTCCAAACAGCAATAATCAAATAGGAGAATTCATTCAAAATTCCAACTAGAGAGTGAATATTTAAATATTTGTTCAGACTGAAAACTATGATTTCTGTGTGAAAGTGCTAAAAGCCAATGGGAAAACAAAGATGTTAAGCATGATGTAGATGTTCCTAGAACGAGAGAATCATAGAATACCAGGTTGGAAGGGACCACAAGGATCATCCAGTCCAACCTCTCGAGGTAAAAGTACAATTTAAACGACATGAGTCAGCACCCTGTCAAGCTGACTCTTAAAACTGTCCAATGTAGGGGAATTTACCGCTTCCCCTGGGAGAGTATTCCAATATCTGATTCATATCATAGTAAAAAAATTTCTTCTGGAGTTCAATCAGAATCTCTCCAGAAGTAACTTGTGTCCATTACCCCTTGTCTTTTCCATGTGACTCCTTGTGAAAAGGGAGTCTCCATCTTCTTGGTAGCCACCTCTTATGTACTGGTACATGGTAATAAGGTCCCGCCTAAGCTACCTCTTCCCAAGGCTGAACAGGCCCAGTTTTCTCAGCCTTTCTTCATACAGCAGGTCTTCCAGTCCTCTGATCATCCTCGTGGCCCTTCTCTGGACCTTTTCCAACCTGTCCACATCTTTTTTGTTACAGCAGGGACCAAAACTGGACACAGTACTCAAGGTGTGGTCTGACCAGTGCCGAGTAGAGAGGGATAATGACTTCTTTGTCTCTTCTGGTGATGCCCTTTTTAATGCAACCAGCATCCCTGTTCAAGTGCAGGAAGTTTTTCTATCTGCCTAATATTAATTTGTGTTCCAAGCAGCAGAACTTTTTTGTTTTCATTTTACCTGGTGTAAACAAGCTGCTTATTAGGTAACCTAAATTACATTTTCTGCAAATTTGTTGATGGTACTAATGTCTGCAGCTGGCCCAATGGTTTAGTGATAATTGTGTAACAGTTACTGGGCAGCAGAGACAGTGAGGCCCCTAAGGAAAGAGAAGGGTTTAAGCACACAAGGGTTACAGCAATGCCTGCTGGCCTCGCCATAGAGCACTGTTTTTGAATGCCTCAGAGCTGATTAACTGTGAATCACCCTCCCAGTAGAGATGAAGCATTAAGAGGAAACAAAAGGGAAACAGAAGTGAAACTTCAGGCAGAAGAAAATAATCCAGGAATTAAAAGATTGGTGAAAGCCTTAGGATACTTCCAGATTGGCCAGAAAGTCTCAGTTCAATACCATAGAAATAGAGGTTTTACACTGTGCAAGGCAGGATGAACTCGGGTGAATGCAGCTGAATGTATATTTTAACATGTAAAGCACCCAAAGCAACAAATGTATATTAAGACATAGTTAACTGTTCCTTCTCAGACAGTGACAACCCTTCTGAAGTGTGCTGTGATCTATATTTACTTGAAAAATTCTTTCTGCTACATTTCAGGCAATGGGAATTGCAAGGAAAAAATGCTGACTTTGTAGATCAATAGTTAAACTTCATCTAAAAGGTTATGCCTTGAAACAGAATATACTGCTATCTGGATAATATTGATTATAATGTTCATGTATGTTTTTCCAAATTTCTCAGTGGGGGAGGATTAGGAATATTGCTACCAATGTCTGTGAAGTGATAGAAAGCTTAGTGAAGATATTTTTTTCGATGTGAAGCACAAGTTATTTTATCAACCTCAAGCTTGTAATTCTTGTCGTTATCAAACAATATGCCTCATGAGCTATGAATCAGATCATTTGCCCGTCTTATGTGCAGACAGCCTCCAGAAGTGTTCACATCTGTTGCTTTAGAAAAAAGCCTGTTCTTAATGCTCCCAACCTGTGATTCAGCAGGCACTGTTCAGATTGCTGGTTAGCCTTCAGAATCACACAAAATCACAGAATATCAGGAGTTGGAAGGAACCTCGAAAGATCATCCAGTCCAACCCCTGCCAGAGCAGGATCACCAGACCAGCTCACACAGAAACAGATCCAGACGGGTCTTGAATGTCTGCAGAGAAGACGACTCCACAACCTCTCTGGGCAGCCTGTTCCAGTGTTCTGTAACCCTTACAGTAAAAAAGTTTTTCCTCATGTTCGCATGGAACCTCCTATGCTCCAGCTTGCTCCCGTTGCCCCTTGTCCTGTCATTTGACATCAGAGAGAAGAGCTTGGCTCTTTCCTCCTGACACTCGCCCTTTACAAATTTATGAACATTAATGAGGGCACCCCTCAGTCTCCTCTGCTCCAAGCTAAAGAGACCCAGCTCCTTCAGCTGCTCCTCATAAGGGAGATGCTCCACTCCCTCAGCATCTTTGTAGGCCTACGCTGGACTCTCTCAAGCAATTCCCCGTCCTTGAACTGAGGGGCCCAGAACTGAACACAATATTGCAGATGCGGTCTCACCAGGGCAGAGCAGAGGGGCAGGAGAACCTCTCTGCCCTACAACCACCCCTTCTGATACACCCCAGGATGCCATTGGCCTTCTTGGCTGCAGGGGCACAGTGCTGGCCTTCATCAGCAGCCAGAAGTGCTGATAAATTATGGAAAGTGGCTTTGCGAGCA
>NW_010203621.1:0-48949 GCF_000695765.1 Mesitornis unicolor
AATATATACAGATATTTACAAATATTTATACTAAATGAATATAAAATTCTCCCCCCTCCTCTCCCCTCAAGTGATGATTATGTCACCAGAGGCTCTGCAGAACAGGCCACTGGAAAAGTCCCAGACCGGACCCAGCAGCAGTTGGGAGCAGGATGAAGGAAGTGGATTCAGAAACTCATGGATCAGGATCAGAGGCAGATGAATAACAGGGTTCAACTCAGACTTCAGCCATTGCAGAAGTGCAGGGGGAAGAGAAGAGAAGAGAAGAGAAGGGCCAAGACCCTTGTGATCCTTCAGCTTTATACAGAGTATGACATATGTGGAACGGAATACCTAGTTGCTCAGTTTTGGGTCATCTGTTCTTCCCACTCCTCCTGGCAGGTGCAAATACGGCACCCATGTCTGACAGTGGCCTTGCCATGTTTACATACCATACAAGCATTATCACTTGTAGAAGTGAACACAGTAAGGAAAAATATGCCATTAGTTTCAGAAAGTACAGCCACTTAGAAGACACTTAACTGAAAAGTAAAATCACTAAATAGAAAACTAGTTCTATTTAGCTCAAACAGGGACACCTGCAAAGCACATGAAATTCAATGTATGAGCTGTGAAGTATTTCTTACATCAGGGTAACTACTTTTCTGTTTGTTTGGGGTTTTTTTTCTGTTTTCTTCTCTGCCTCTTGTGCTTGTAAGCTCATAGCAACATTTATTGAGAAGAAGCTATGATCTTTAAATCTCACGATTTGAATAATTTGAAGGAAATAGCTGTATCGTATTTTCTTCACTTGTCCAGAAGTCTTAATGCTCTAGATTTCCACCAAATGTTGGCCTGTCAATGCCATAATCGATGGTCTTTAAGGGTCCTTTCCAACCCAAATCATTCTATGATCTTTTATGTGCAGTGCTGTTGTCATTTACTTGTAAGTGCTCTTAGATATAAATTGTTCTTTCATATCTCATTGCAAAAGTTCTACTCTCTGTTGCTAATCTTTCTCATAATAACAAAACACAAGGTGGATGAAGATTCCTGTATTGATTGGATTGTTTTCAGCTGATATCGTGTTTCTTGTATAGAAGAGAAGTCAGTAAAGTAAAAGCCTAATGATCTTGTAAGTGTAATTGAGAACTATATTGCAAAATATTTTTTTTTCTTTTCTTCTTAGGTTAGTGTCTGAACAGTAATCTTTCTGAAGTAAATTTACCCTTAACAAATAAATCTGTCAGGACCTATTCTATGCACTGTTGCAGCTGTTGATAGCTATTGCAGTTCTTTATTTTTTGGTGAAGGAAAATGTTTTTCATAAGTACTTGGGAAAGGAAATGGATGTGAATTAATTCGGTCTGCCAGCACTTAATTTTATCATTTACTGCCTTTTTCAGTGAGTTATTTCCTGGACAATTAAAGTTATTCTGGTATTTAACAGATCTTAGCATATAGAGTGTTACTCCTTGTCATCGCTAAGTGGAATCGTACTTTCTGCAGTCCAGAATTACTGTTGCTTTTGTTAAGAATGTGAATTTTGGCTCACTGAAGTATCAATGGAGTTTTAACAGACTTCTACTGAATGTTTAGAAATTACTTCTAGTTATAAATTTCAATGAAAATATAGTATTCTCATTACTTTTTCTTTGTAACGTTTAATTTGGGCGTTGTATTTTTCTGAAGTATGAAGTAAATGAGCTCGCTTTGTCTTTTCCTGTTGACTCATGGGTTTGACAGTCCTGGTGCTGTTTCACTTTTTGGTTCTTTCAGATAAAAGGGTTTGGGCCAGGAGCTTACAAGAGAAAGGGTCTCTCACTTTGTATTCTGTGTGTGTCCATTGCCTTGGGAGCATCCTTTTCCTTTTGATGTGGTTTCAAGCTCTAGAGAAACCTTCTTAGTGTGCCTTGATCCTGTCAAATCTGAGATTTTGCTGTGAGACAAATTTTTTGTCAATCACAAAGTCACTCACTGAAACTCATATCTGTGACCAGTCTCATCCTCTTCTCCTGAAAATATTTGGATCTGTTACACTCAGGCTCGTTCCCAGCTTTGCTACTTGTGCGCATGGGGACTGGGGGTGGGCGCGCTGTGGTAGCAGCGCTTCCAGGGATGTTCAGACATAGAATCTCATCCCAGTAGTAAAAGATAAATTAAGTTATGGACAAGGAAAATTACTTTGGGAATCCCCTTTCAATGCTCCAAAATGACTTTTATCTCATCAAGAAATCCCAACTGTGACATTTTGTCATAATAGAGGAGGTAATTTTTTGCTTTAAAAGCTCTGCCTTGTTGCCAACTCTGGGCAGTAAAAATAGGCTGCACCCCTTCTCTCCTGTTAGGAAGGTAACGTTTTCAAGTTGACCTCAAATACAGAATAGCTTTTCCCAAGTGTACCCTATCAAGAATCCCTTTTTCTTTTTTTATGTCTTCTGCATCTTTTGTCATTTTAATGTAGAAAACTAAAGTGGGCTTAGGTGCCACTCCTGAAGAAGTTATCATTAGAAAAAAAAATTATGCAATCTCTCACTGTGATCAACTCCTTCCTGCAAATGTGTCCCATCTAAGACATGTAAGTAAATACATATCACTACATTATGGAGGCACCTGTGATTCAGGCATACTCCATATTCTTTTATTTTTTGGAAATAGCATCATAAAAGATTGGTCATACATCTCTAGCTTAAGTCTAGATACTTTTTTAAGGAAACTCAATATAATCTTTGTAAAATATTTGTAATATCTCTATATACAAAGGGAATAAAATAGAGGCAAAAACCCACTTCACTTTTTAATAAATGTTTTTTAATCATTCTATTTTAACATATTTTTCCTCTCTCTTCTTGATCATTGATGAAGTCAAAATATTCCAAATTCTTGAGAAAATACTTAATAAAAAGTTCTATAAACAAATAGCTCCAACAGGAAAGTTCCGTTCTCTAGAGACTTACACTGTCACTATTTTCCATTCAATTTAGGGGTTAATATATATGATAACAAGAATACTGATTATTTTTCTGATGTACAATATAGATTATGAATAGAATTAATCAATTTATAGGCTGTCACTGTGAAAATGTTTTTGTGTTTCCTTTTCTATTTTTAAAAATCCATCCTATAAATCATCCTACTGTGTCACTTTATCCAATCTTAAAGATTCAAATATTCAAATTATCTGCTAATTTGTAACCATAAAAAAGCGTTTTATTGTTTCACTTACCTGCCCTGGAAAAATTTCTCCCAGTATTGAGTTCTATGATCTATATGTTCTTCCACAAATAGTGAAGCAGGTAGTTATTTAATTCAGGCTTTTAGTCAAATCTAGCTCATCAGTCTGTATGTGTTCTTGAACTCCAGTCTTGATCCTGGTTGAACCTGGTGCTGTCATTGATTTTACAATGTAAATTTTCAGACAGGATCTGCTCTTAACTGCATAAATAAAACATTTATAGGAAGATACCATCCCATTTTCTATCCATTTTTCTGGGCACATGATTGCAGAAAATGTTATTCTAATTTAGACACAAAAGTAAGGGAGCTTTTGAAATTACAAATGCCAAATACATTTTGGTAATCGAGGGCGTACTTAAAGATAGACATATGCTGAACTGTGATGTTTCTCTTTCTCCCAGATTCTAACAGTCCATTTCCCTTCACACATTTTTAGCGAAACCACAGTGCTATTAATAGTGAAAGAGACCTCTGTGAAAGAGGTCACAGAACACATGTATCCATCTAACTCAGATACATGTCTTTACAAACGCTACTTCCATATTGCGACTGACTGACTGTTTCCAATGGTACTCAGATTCCTCATTGGCAAGTGATTTATTGTGCGGAGAACTGGGCTTTTCAGTTCTTGAGAACGAAATAATTGTAAAGGTTGAATGAATAAACTAATTTAGCCAGAGATTTCTTTCCTAATGTATACAGTTGTCTCCATTATGTGCATGGCTTTAAGTCAGTCATATAGCACAATAAATTATGAGCTAATAGCAATGTAATATTTCATAAGCAAAGTGTGTTTGCAGCTAATCTGTAAACTCTGTAGATCCTTTTACATTTACGGAAAAGGCATAAGCCAAAATGTGATGATCTAGATAGAGTTCCTTGGTACCAAATCAGCTCAATGGCATTGCAGCATATTTCCATAAAAGCTAAAACGTTTATGAATTAAATGGGTTGGAGAATTCAAAGCCATCTTTATTGTTTTTTGCTTTTCTGGTTTTCTTGTTTATTTTGATTTTTAACATGGTGCTTGTCATCTATCCTATCTATGAAAGATCTGAGTACTGGATTGCATTCTGCTCTCTTTACGTATTCTGCAGTGAAAAATTCCTTCATTATAAGAAAAACTGTATGTGACCAAGATAAGGTGCTAGACACTATTATTAGGAGATAAACTATGTACAGATCCAATTTTTTCTCAAAAGGGTAATGACAAAAAAACTGCTCAGATCACTGGTATGCTGCCAGATGGCAAGATGTGGCATTGCACCTGTGCCACACTGATGTTGCACCCATCTGTGGTGCATATGAACGTTACACCATTCTTTCTTTAAGGTCCCTTCCAACCCAAACCATTTCATGATTCTGTGATTCTATTCTGGTCCTGCTGTCAGTAAGCATGAGCATCAGCTGTAAGGGTAGCTTGTGCCTTAGATATATACACAGTTATCTATACCTATATCTGATTTCTAAGAAAGATCTACTTAACTGAAAGAAGCCAGATAAATAAACAGAAAAAAAAAAGGTTGAGATATATAATAGCAGCTTAAAGATAGAGAATTTATTTAGTGACACATGGCAACAGTTATTTAAAAGATAAAATTATAATGTTCTTCTAATTCCAAAACTTTGTTGGCCTTACTCAAACTATGTATCTTATATCGGCAAAGTGTGTGTTAAGTTGTCTGCTGTCAGTGACAACATTACAGCCACAGCTTTTCTGTTAGAGATACACTGATTAAATTTTGCTCTAATATTTCAGATCAAATTTCCTATCTCAGATTTGATTAGTTAATGAATGTCTACATGAAATGGTGTAGTTGAACCCAGCTGTGCTGCCTAAAACAGAATCTGTCCTGAAGTATTAGTGTTCTTCATGCAATTTCCCTCACTTCACAAGGAAAACAAAAATGTGCTCTGCATGTAACATAGGAAAAGTGCTTTGTTTGTTGGTGCAGTAATATGCCACGTAATTAAGTGACTTCACAGTTATAGTGAAATTCATCTCTATGCAGAGAGCGTTTAGGGATGTATGGGTGTGGTTGGTGAATTTCTTTGTAAAAGAGCTCATTTTTCTGAATGTTTCCTTGAGAACTTCTCTCATTCCCAGATCTGGACTTTCAGAATATAGGTATAATGTCATTAGCATCTATTTGATTATGTGTTGCATAGGTTTAGCTTCTCATGAGATTGGATAGTTTTTCCTTTTAAAAAAAAAAAAAGTCTATATAGTTAAAAAATTTACCGTATGTTCAGAACAACAATATCCTTTTTATCTTTTTTAATAACTTTTATTAGTATTATATGCTTCCTGGTAACGTTTCTAAATTACCTGTAAACATTACTCCATTCCCTCTCTTTTCTTCTCTTTTCCCACCTTCAAATTAGGTAGTAAATTTTTAATTAAACTTGTCTTGACATTTTAAGGACACTGAATATCTTTGTCATTTACACAACAGATAACAAAATAATCCAATTTTCTGGCCTCCCACAAATTATCCCTTCAAAGAATACAGCTCTTGCTTCCAATGTTTAAAATAAGCATTACCCTTAGCCTAGCAACCACTGTCAATTACTAATCTTTTATTATTGGCTCCAGGGAAAGATTAAAGGAAAAGCTGAAACATAGCTGACAGTTTGGTTATCACATCTGGAGTAAATGAAAAGCATGGCCTGAATCCATCAGGGAAGATTAGGAAAATGTGAGAAAATTACTGATGTCCTTTTACACATGTAAATTCAAACTCATTCAAAAATTGAGATATCTAACTTTTGACAGATCTCCTCTATTGCTTATTTCACTTAGAAGTAATGCAGTAGATGGCAAAGATAAAGTGGAAAATATGTTCTCATCAGTGAAACAAACGTAGTGATGTTGTTTACTGTGCGTCTCAGGAGAGACATGAACATGCCAACAGTGCGTAAACTGCTCCAACTCTTAGTCACACTTGACAACAGGAATGGTTTGAGGGAATACTTGTTCTCCATCCTAAACAAAATTGTTTACATTAAATATTATTAGTTAGCGATAAGAGCAAAACATTAAAACTTTATTTAAGGTTAAAAGCTGTCATCTTTCTCCAAAGATATAATAAAATTGCATAGCTTATTATTAATAGGTGAAATACAGTTATTGTTTCAGAGCATATTGAGGTCAAATTAGCTTCCTAGGAATTAAATTGTAATTTTTTTCAGGTTATGGCATAAATAGTATCTGATTATGTGCCTGCATATCCGCTAATGTGATGGAACTCTAATCTTGACCTGAACTCGTGTGCTACTGTAGCATTGGAAATAATCCTTTGAAAGGCATTGTTGCTCTACAGAGTGTATAGTATCTACTTAGGGTGCAACAGTGCATTAAAACCTAAATGCCTTCTTTTCGATTTCAGATCTTCTATCTTATCAAATTGATCTTTTTCTCTTTAATGGATTGAATAGAAGGTTTACATCCTGCAATATGTATCTAAAACTCCACAGTGCATAAATGCTGCTATTGAATCAACAAGGTATTACTTTCAAAAGAAAAGGAAAAAAAAGAAAAATAAATGGTAGGGCAGGGCAAACACTGATTTGTAGCAACATTGGTACCACTGTGATGGAAATATTTTGAGAGATTGAGACACCAGGCAAATCTAAGAACTTCAGATGACCCCTTAAGCTCAAATTTAAGGCAATCTATCCATTATCAATTAAGATTCAAGCAGTAATCAAGTAATTGAGCATTAGATTTTAATACCATGCAAGTATGGCGCTCTCTTGTTAGCTACAGTCATTGGTGGTGCTTCATCTTGGAGGTGGACATGGCAGAGACCAGGCTTGACAGCTCCTTTACATGGGAAGCCACAACTGAAAAGGTACCTTCTTTCTTTCCTAAGCTTCACTGTGCATCATCAATCTTTATATATTTTTTTCTATGGATAAAGACTACTCTGGATCAAAAGAATTACACTTCCTTTTTGCACAGGTCAGAACGAGCCTTCTTTAGGGGTCGTTTAGCCTGGATTGAGGTCATTTAGCCTGGAGAAAAGGAGGCTCAGGGTTGACCTTCAACTATATACCTAAAAAGAAGGTGTAGTGAGGTGGGGGTTGGTCTCTTCTCCCACCTAACAAGCAATAGGATGAAAAAAAATGGCCTTGAGTTTGTGCCAGGGGAGGTTTAGATGAGATATTAAGAACAATTTCTTTACTGAAAAAGTTATCAGGCATTGGTGTGGGCTGCCCAGGGAAGTGGTGGAGACCAGTAGATGAGGTTCTTAGAGACAGGGTTTAGTAGTGGACAGGTTATGATTGGTCTCAGTGGTCTAACAGGTCTTTTCCAACCAAATTATTCTGTGTTTCTGTGGCTTGTCCTGTGAGGTATTAACCTCTTGGGTGCCAAGTTATCTTGGCTGGGCCAGTGGAGTGTCACCTGATCACTGTTATTTGGGTGGGTTATCTGATACTACTACCTTAATTGTACAGTTCTTATACAAGCAAGCAGATAACACAAAACAGTTTGTTGCCTGTAGTCTTGTGGTATGTGTATATGCAACAAAGACACTAATGTTTTACAAACAAGACCTTATGCTGCAAGATGTTTCTATCCTGATACTCTTGTAATATAAATATCAGCATGTGGAAGAGTGAATATTGAATTATGCAGGAACAAGGAGACTACAACATAAATAGATGCTCAATGAACAAATCTTTACAGAGGCTTTAAAGCTTACCCATTCACTACTGTTTCCAGTAAAAATAATGAATGTAATTATTTGCATCAGGGGCCTCTGGGGCTTTGTTTCTGGTCCTGGTTAAGGGTTTCCTTTAGTCTCTGACATATTATACAAAACCTGTCAGTATACTCAATTTCATTTGACTTTAATAGACAAAATGGTAGTAACTTTTTTTTTAATATCTTAATTCTTTAAAAATAATTGTTTTCTTGAGATGAAGCAAATATAATATTATGTAAAAATGTTATTATGAGTTAAGGTTGTAAGAACCTGAATGCTATGTTAAGTGTTACAAAAATAAGAGGGATCATTCATAATACTCTGGGTTTTGAGGTTGGAAAGCTAGAGACAGTTATTCAGACTTCTGAGAAGTTTTTTCATCAGCAGGACACTGTATGAAAGCACACAGTCTTATACTTTTGGGTTTTTGTGATCCTATTAGGGCTGTGGACGTTCTAGGTGGAGCAGGCAAAACCAAAACCATCAAAGGAACGCAGATAAGTATAGAATATTGAGCTCCAAATAAGATGAAATTAGCTCTTTTATTCAGTATAGATTTTAAAGGTAGTAGAATAGAATCCTTTTATTTAAAATCTGATGTGCTTTAGATAGTAATCCTAGGTTATCTCCCTATTTAATATACTTTAAAAGTTTAAGTGACATGATTTCAGTTACACTCATGAAGGGATGTATTAATTCAATGGCACGCCATCTTTCAGTCTAAGCATTGTAGCTGACTAGGAATGAGAACTGAGTGGAAGAAATTTTGATCTTAGTAGATTCAGAGTCAAGAAACTCCCCAGATGGATTTAGTCCTTTCATGAAAGCTTACCTTTCTAACTTTTTTTTTGAAGAACTTTAAGGAACTCTAAGGTGATAAGAAGACCTGAAGATTATATCTGTCAAAGATAAACGCGTATCAGAAACCTTGTTCAACCTCAGTTCAGAGGTTACTTTAACAGGCTTTAACATCAGAAGTCATTACATTCTAAGCAGTTTCCAAATTCCATCTATTCATCATAAATCAAAGAATACTCTATTTCAGTGATCTGTGATGCTTAGGATTTTAGAAAATTCCTATCCTTTGACTGGAGAGGTTTTTTTATTATTTTGTTAACTTTTTTATAAGCGTGCAGTTCATGCTTCGCAATTTTTTCAGAAACAGCTTTATCTCACAGGGATCCAGTAAACCCTTAAAACTGCATTCTACTATTTCTTGAAGTTTTCTACTAGACTAGTCGGAATTTCACAGAGAAGTAAAACTGCAAAACTTATCCTTATTATCTTGAGGTCTCAAGAGGTACTAATAGAGGAATATTCACTGATGTTTCAGTTTCCTTGATCCTGACTCTTACTTAAAAATGACAGATAAAATACTTTAAAAGAGCTGTGCAATGATGAGCAGAAATTGATTGATATTAAGAATGTCCTATTCATTCAGGAAGCCTGTCAGACAAAAGGATTGAGTAAAAATATTAGGAATCAGAAACTCTTTATTGCTCGCATTTTCGAAAAGGATATAAGTTTCTTGCATTCATTTCAGTCCAGGATGCTGACTAGGACTACCAGACTCACCAGGAATTACTGTGCTAATAGTAATGTGCTCCTTTTACTTTATAAACTTAGTTACTTATGTTAACTTCGTGTAACTTTCATAGTTAATATTTTAAAATTTGAATTTCTTCTCCCTACCTTTCAATTTTATTTCAGTATCATGCCCTATTCTAGGTCTAGGTATAAAATTCATATTACTAAAAAGAAAGCATAGTGTAACTTAAAGGAATCAATACATGAAAATTATTAAAATAGCAACAACAAAACTTATTTGCATGTTAAAAAAAGAAACCCAGTGAGAGATTTGAGGTTTATAACTACTCTGTGACCAAACAATAGGAACCTTAGAAATTCAGTGAAATTTACATTTGAAATGAATTTCAAGCTACAATGAGTAATGTTGTTATAAAAATACACATTAAAATGTAATAGCATTTAATGTTCTATTTCTTACAAAGTAGAATTAGAATAACTGAAAACCTTAGAGAAGTGTAAGTAGTTACTGAATATTACTGTGAAATTCCTTAAACACAAATACTTTGACTTCAGATGATGGAAGAGACCATGTGCTCATACATATATAAATATTTGCTGATACATTGGTTCTTACTTTTTTTTTCATTAAGGCATACCATTTTGTACTGATTCTGATAGAAAATGTTGCAAATATTATGATCTTCCCTTCTGGTCTTCCAAACCTTCTTTGCTAAATAGATTTAGGGAACTTGTCTTTTTGGAGCTAAATTCACAGGAAGATAAAGGTCAGTTTACGTCACATAATTTCAGTATGTCAAATGAACAGGGATACACAAATTTATTCCTACTAAACATAGACCTCTCTCATCTATTAGGAGAGTGGACCAATTTCATCATATGTAAATGTGCACATTCGGAGCAGCCTCTTCTGTTGGAACTGCACTGTTATTCTCTTAGATGTGTCGAAGGTCAGAAAGTTGGTAAAATAGTGGTTTATTCACATCTCAGACTACTGATTCAAGGCAGTTCTTCAAGGAATGGAAACTGATCCCTGGGCAACTTACATGCAAAAGCATGCATTTTGAAATGAGTTGATAATTATGCACTCAGCTTTTATTTGCCAAATTTAAATAATCACTCGCCATTTATTTCATTTGAAGAAGACACTGGCACTTTAATTTATGAATAATTTGCTTTAAAATGTTTCTGTGTATTTTACAATATAAAATGATGAATACAAAAGTCACGATAGTTCTGCACATATTTTTTTTCTCTGTCTTCCTGAATGCTTCTCTTTCCTCCTTCTGTCTTCCTAAAGGATTGACTTCTTATTAGTGTCTGATGCTTCCATCCTGAATATTTCAGAGGCCACACTACTCTATTCTGTCTGGCTTTCTCCCAGCCTCCCCATTCTGCCTACTATTTCATGTTCAATAGTTGATGTTAAAGTGACTTTTCATCCCCTCTCCCAGTGCCTGAACCCTCAGCTGCACAAGTAATGGCCAAACAAAATATTATAGGAGGGTCAGCCAACTTCCATGGGACATGTAGAAGAAAGAGGGTCAACATCTGGATCCTTCCTATAGATTCCACTAAGATTGGCTTCACTTTGTGGTTTCTAATTTTGTTAGGTTTGCCTCCACCAAAACTAAGTGTAATGCTTTCTTTATTAGTATATGCTGTGCTTTGTACTGTTAATCTGGCCAAAACCAGTAGTCAAGCTGCTGTGCTAGAAGCTTTGCTCAGCTGAAGATTTTTTCCCTGTTGGGGAGCAAGAAGGAAGGTTTATCTTGTCCTTCACCCCTCCACTCAACAGCATTTTGTCAGAGAGATTCTGCAAATGCTCTTTGAATTTTCAAGTTGTTCTCCAGGGCAGGTTTTCATGAGAAGCTTGTCACCCATACAGGAGCCATTTAGTAATTCTCAGTCTTAGTGCCTTATACTCCCTGCCTGAAAGAGCTTCTTAAATATCCACATTTCTTTAGGCTTTACTGAAACCTTATATGACAGCTTTGGAAATGGAGTGCATGACTTTCATTCTCAAGGAAGGGGAATAAAAGCTTCAGTTAAGATATATATATTTAAGTGGCTTTGTCTATGAATAAATGATATTTCTCAAAAAAAATAAAAGAAATATTTAATACTCTGCCTGAGGGGGTCATGTTTCTGTTTTAAAAAGATCTCAAAAGCAGTGACATTAAAACAGGAGGTAGTGACCAAATTGAGAAATGTTAAGAGAAATAAAAGACAACATATTTCATTACTTATTCACCTTTGGTTTTGCTTTGCATTAATTTCATATTTATTAAGGCTCACATTCAGGAAACTAAAGATTAATAAGTAAATAATAGTACATATTCTGAGGACAGAAAAGCAAAAACAATTATAGCAAGACAGCTGAGCAAGGAAACAGAAGATTCAGAAAGGAGAGGTAGGCAAAGGGTACTTGAAAATACAAAGACAAATCTGAATATACTGCAGAATCACCATGCCTTGTAATTACTGCCCCAGTGCAGTGACACTGTGCTCTACTTCCTTTACCACTTATTAACAAGGATGCCATTTTTTTCTTTGATTTCTCTGTATGTGAGTGATACAGTTTACCAGAGCAGTGTATCAGTTTGCTGTCTGCACTGCCATGACTGCAGTGAGTGCCTTGCTGCACGTATGAAAGCATGGCTACATCTTGCACTCAGAGTAGGGATGACAGCTGGTTTGTGATCTTAGTCTGTGGGCACAAACTCATTTTAATCTGTGAAAAGTGAGGGAAGCTTTTGTGATGCACTTGTTCTGAGACAGAAATATGACAGGAAATCTGTTTCAGCCAGTTTTTCAGTTTTCAAAATTATTTCAGCCTTGAGTAACGTGACCCTCTGCCAAACTGATCTACATAGGTGGAGCCTCACTGACTTGCTTCGGGAGGGTGCCTGTCCCTGGAGGGATACCAACCCATATGCTTGCTAAAATGCCTTGTTCTGAAACATGGAGAGGCAGATCACTATCAAAATATCAGTGCTATCAACAACTTGGTTTCTCTTTGATCTCTGTGAAATCATCTTTGGAAAGTTTACAGAATTACAGTTTATCAGAATAAGTGATAGTATGACTTGACCTAGGCTGAAAGTGGTTAGGACTTGAACCAGATTTCATTCAAAACCAGCCTGGTTTACTAACTCACACTGGCAAGTCCTGTCACTCCATTTATGCATGTGTGCTGTCTTGGCACAGTTGGTCTTGTGGAAGCACCACTGACAAATCTCTTGTCTAAGTATCTAGCGGTGTGCATAACACCAACTGTTCACCTTCTGGAAAAACTCCTTCAGAGGCTACCAACCCTAGTAATTTCATTATCAGCTCTGGTACAGGTCATCTTCCTTAGTGCCTTAATTCTGGTTAGCACAGGGTAACAGAGGTGTTCTACTGACATTAATATCAGTTTCAAATAACTGATTCCACAGAGTACTCGGGGTGTATACTGTCCTGTATATTTTGCAAAATAAATTCAGAATGTGTGTCTGAAATGGTTGGTTGCTTTGTTCAGTGCTTTCTTTTAGAAAAGCATTTAAAACAATTTTCTAGATTAATGGCCAGGAAAGAAATGGGCTGAGACCAGAAATGCAATCAACAGTTTTTATCTGACACTGGAGAAGAAACAAAAACAAATCACATTTTTCCCATCTTTAACAACAAATAAACAGATATCTTAGAAGAAAAGGGATGAATATCCCATATCTGTTACCCTTTTCAGCATGTTTCCTGCTAATTAATCACTGAAACATGCTTGAGATCTTTGACTATGTAAATAATCGTAAAATAAGCTGATTTGGTTTTGACAAAAAAGTTTTTCTGATTGTGTTTGTTATAGTAGCTGAAAAGGTTTTGGAGACTGATAACTGTAGAAGTTTGAAAGATAAAAGGGTTGTCTTACATTCACATATCACATAAAGTCAGGGCTAAAACCAGCATAAACATAAAATACACAACAGCTGTTGAAATATCTTACAGCCTAAAGTGAAGCTTAATAACCAAATTACAGAAATTGAAACTTCATTTTCCTTTCTCTTACTTAAGGATCTATCTCTGACCTGTACAGTACAACCCTAACAAATGGTTAGTTTTTCAATTGTCTTTTTCTACAATGTGAATATGCGGAATACTGACCACTGTTTATGCACATCTTAACTATCAGCTTTCAGCATCCCAATGTGCTTTGCTATCATTCTTTAGGCAAGTAAAATTGATGAGAGAGCCTTTTAACTTGGATGAGTTATAGTTGTTTTGTAATTGTTTTATTCTTTAATAGAATTAAGTGAATATACCAGAGTTGTGTTGTTTTGGTTTTTTAATACATATCTATATATTTTTTTCACACCACAGGATAGTGGAATTAATATTTGTATCTTGTTGATATATAATTAGAAAGGGTTTTTTTTGTTAATTTATAATTTGAGGATGGCTACGGCTAGACAGTAGTGGTCGTTATTCAGAAAAAAATGAAACCTTCTATAGAATTTTCACTGCTGTTGGCTAGTTAACGTGAAATGAAATACTACTTCGGTTATAAAATATTACTGCAGAAAACCAAAGCACATCACTAGATAGTATGTGACTCCTGTGCTTTATGGGAATATATTAATCACAAAAGGAATATTATCTGTCATACACTGAACTGCATGCCAAGCCTACCAGTGTAATCTTGCTGCATATTTTTGCTTCAGGAGAGATGAAGAAGCTTCAGCATTAGTTACATCTCAGGGTTGTGGATCTAAAGAGCAGAAACTCTGATCTATTTTCCCATGGATCCTTTTCATTCTTTAACTGAAGTAGGTTTGAACCTTTATTCTATACAGTGTAAACCTTAGTAACCCTTTAATGAGAGGTTTATACAGGTAGATATGAACTGTAGTGATGAGACTCCCTCTAGTAATGCTTTTTTAATGGAAAAGGAGACATAGGAAGCATCAAAGAAGTAGGAAGAGCAGTTCTGCACATGATTTACCTTGATTTTTTGGAAGCAGAAATTGATTTTCATACCTTTTCAAACTATACTAAGAACTCAGGCTCACAGTTTCCTCCTTTCCATATGATTAGAAATGGAACTGTTATAAATTGTGAATTAAAAAAAAAAAAATACCTTAGAGAAATTTCTCCATTCGGATATCTTTTTTCTTTTTGACAGAAGTTTGCCTGGCTTTCTTCAGAGCTAACTCTCAAGACTGTCAGTGTGGTATGAGATCAAAGTTATAGGTATTTTTTTATGATATAGTTCAGAGGTTTTTATTTTTTAGCACTTGTAAATCAGCCTGTGAGCAGCAATGGAGAGAAATAATTACAATAGAATATCTTGAATTTGAAAGGCTTAGCAGAATTATATTTGCTATAGCTTAAATTCAAGTGGCTTAGCAAAATTATATAAATGTCTGTTTAAATTTAACCTTTCTCTTAAAAATCAAACATGGAACTTATCAGTAATGCTGCTTCTACTGATGTCATAAGCTGAGTGATGATAAATACTGTTTTTATGTGAAACAGATGCTGCACTTGGGTGAACAAAGAGAAGACAAGTAGTACATACCTAATACTTAATTATTCTACCATCCATATCGATGTAAATTCATTAGAACAGATTATATTAAGTTGAATTAATTTTTATGTATTACAGACTGCACCACCTAAGTATTTGAAAGAATCAGAGTAGTGAATGAGAATTCTTATTTAGAAATTTATCTCATAAGAGCTGTAAATAAGTCAAAAGTGCAGAGAAGGTAAATGAATTGTTTCCGATGGTGTTCACTGTAGAAGAAACTGGGGAGGTATTTGTAAGCCTCTACTTCCTTAGCACCTGAAAGTCTGGAGGTTTCCATATTTATAGGAAAAAAAACCAACAAACAAAAACCAAAGCAACCAACTTTTACAAAGCCTTTGGGAAGAAGTAGAGGGTGAGTCGAGACAAGTACAACTGTGTAAGCATTTATTTAGAGAATATCAGAAATGATGGAATCACTCAATACCTGAACAAGTACAGTTTACTTGGAAAGCGTGACACGGCTTTTACAAAGTGAGGTCCTGCCTTGGCAGCTTCTTAGAGTTCTTTAAAGGTGTCAGCAAGTACACAGATAAAGGTGATCTGTTTTCTTTAAATTGCTACCATTTCCAAAAGGATTTTGACAATATCTGTTGCAAAAGGCTTTAAGGAAACAAAAACGCCAATGAAATACAAGAGAATGTCCTGCTGTGGATAAGTAACTGGCTAGAAGAAGGCTGGAGTAAATAGCCAGCTCTTAAAATAAGCGAGATCACGAGCACAGATTCATAAGGGTCTCTCTCAAGGAAATGCATTGTTTGTGGAATATAAAGTAACCATAGAAAAGAAAGGAGCTGTGTATTTCACTGAGCTGCATGCGAAAGCTGCTTCTTGAGTATTTGTGTACAACAATGTGACCGATGCTTATGTGATGTAAATGTGTAACATGTTCTTTATATATTGCATGCAAGATGATATCCAATATCCAACTTGTTATAAGAAGATATCTTCTCAAATAATGTACATAACAATGATGAATTAAAAATAAAAATATCTACACAAACAATGTGCATGCACATGATGTACGTGAGCAGTATTTTCAGAAACTTACTGACTTTGAAATTTGCTGTGAAAGAAATATTCAGGTTTTCTTTTTTGTTTTTTCGACTTAACTCTCAAGGCCAATGGAGAGGATCTGCTTTATGTTTCATTGCACAGAAACAATAGCACAGCAGGTATGATGTGGATTTATGTTTTAGCTTGATGAGGTCATTTAATTAAAAGGTGTGGTTTTTTATAACTATTAAGAAAAGTTGTGCAATATGTATGGGTTGAGTTGTTGTTTTCAATCGCTACTTAAACTTGTTTTTCAAATTTAGCCCTGCTACCTATCAGTTAGGTATTCTTTGGAGGAGAAAATTCTAAGTGCACGGGAAAGGATGTATGTAATACATTGTTGATAGCCTGTTTAAGACAAGAGGCAACTGTTTAGTACAGATAAGAAATCGGAATCTTAAGGAAATTACATTCTGTGGGATACATTATAAACCTATCGAAGAGGTAAATTTAGAAATAGATTGTCACCATTGCCATGTGCTTGTTTGCGTAGTTTATTATTGTAAAATTACACAGAAACCTCATCAACCATGGCTGTGTTTGAAATACACCAGCTGTTTAATTGCCTATCACAACACAAAAGGAGATCTTAGGAAATATAATACAATATCTCAGTTACCAAGCTGTATTAAAAATGGCTGATTTTGTAAATATTACTGTGTGTTTTTACAGAACTGTGCTTGTAGACTGTATTGGGTTTTCTGTAAAGGGTTTTTTTTGGTTGTGTCTTTGGTAAGAGGGGAAGGGCTATGGAGATGGCCCTTTAAGAAGCTACCTGAAAAGCTCCCCCTTTGCCTTTGTCACACCCACCTCTGACCAGGGCCAAGCCAATCAGTGCCCCTGCAAATTCATGGATTTAAGGGGGGTGTAGGGCATGTTTCTCTCTCTCTGGAACCGGCCCTGACCAGTGCAGCCCAGGTGCAGGTGGCGCGGCCCCAGCCTTGCCCGGCTAGGCTTGGCCAGCCCTGACCACGACTTAAGCTTAAGCCCCGCTGCAGCTCCATCCCAAAAAAAAAGAGAGAGAGAGTCGGGATCTCCAGAACCATCAGAAGAGACCTGCAGCAGAGAAAGGAGTGGGGCCTGAGGAGAACAACTTTGAAGAACACCAAGGTCGGTTTGAAGGAAAGAAAAGAGGTGGGGAGGAGGAGGACGCAGAACCCAGTTTTCCGCTTTGCAACCCATGGTGAGAGCTGGGTCGACTGGTCCTGTGTGAGGGAACTGTGACCATGGGCAGACCCAGATTGGACTTCTGAGGACTTTTTCCCCTATGGAAAGGGGGCCACGTGGAAGCAGAGAGAGACACTGGGCTGAGGTTTTCCTTCTACTGAGAAAACACGTGGCAAAAAAAAAAAATGACTGCAAGCCCCCACTCCCATCCCCCTGCGCCTCAAGGCAAAGGGGAAGGGGGAAGGTGAAGGAACAGGGAACAAAGCTGAGCCCGGGAAGAAGGGAGGGGTGGGGGGAAGGTGTTTTGACTTTAAGATCTGGTTGTATCTCCCATTGTTCTACTCTGAAGTTGGTAACAAATGAAAATTGTTTTGTTTTTTATTCCTTATGATGAGTCTGTCTTTTGCCTGTGACCTGTTTAAGTGGTGAGAAGCCCTCCCAGTCCTTATTTTGACTGGCCCTTTTTTTGGGGGGGACATTGTGTTGCTCAGTTATGCACTGGGCCTAAACCACGACATAGGCAGTCAGTGGCATTGCTATTTTCCTATATAAAAGACAAGTGAAAACAATATCTGATGGAGGTAGCTTTTTTTTTTTGTAAAATTGACATATTTTGATAAAATTCTCAAACTTTATTTTTATGAAATAAGAGTAGCTATAATTTAACACACTGCAGTAAAATAGGCGTAGTCTGTGAGAAGCTCTGCTGATAAACTTAATTCATGTTTGCAGTGTGCACTGTTGGCTATAACAGTAGTGTAAGTGTAGAGCTCTTAGAGTAGCTTGGTAGTCAGAGCTTCCACCAAAATCAGAGGTTATTTTCTGAGTTAGCAATTATGGTATTATGAGGGGGGTTTTGTTTGTTTGTTTGTTCATTTTTCCCTCTAGCATGACTGACAGGTTTATAACATTACAGGCAGAGAAATTAGATACCAGAAAGAAGTGTTAAAAACCAGGCTATGATAAACTCCAAGTCACTAAATTTTGTAGAAGTAAACATAGGAAGAGTTTTGTAGCAGATGATTGGCCAATATTTTTGTTTGCCTTTATTCTTATACCCTTTGACTTCTAGTTCCAACTTTACATAGACATTGAAATAAATTGCTGATAATTTGCAGTGTTCAGCTGTTTCAGTGACGTCAGGTCTCCCCCTGCCCCAGAAATCCAATACTGACATTGTTCAACTAGCTCGCATCTGGGTTTGATCTCAAATGGCGTTCACCTGTTCCGATATGTAACCTACTTTGATGCTCAAGATGTCAAGTGGTCAAATAACATACACAGTTCAAACAGATAACAAATTCACCTGCAGAAGGATATCTGCAGAGCATCCAGAGACCGTTTGACTTTTACATATTAAGAGATACTGATAATGAAGAGGAGAATAAGCAACTTAAACTCCATGAGAAGTATTCATGTTTTTGAGGTCATCTGAAAAGTTTGTACTTTTCCTATCTGTGAATTCTAGGCTTGATTAGTGAATTTGTGTTTTACCAGTCTTTTGCTCAGTGGCAGAATTTGACTTTTTAATACAGTCTTTTTTAAAATTTTATGAAATGGAGAGGTGATAGGTAGGGGACAGGCAGCAATTCTTTATCCTGGAGAAAGTGTGTCCATGATTGCCTCAAAGAAACATAAGAGAGTTAATGATGAAAGTATATTAAGAAGTATTAATTTCTACCTTTTAAAAAATAGTTTCTAAGCACAGAGAAGTCTATACAGATATTTTTTATTATAGTTCTTGAGATAACATCTCATTTTCAGTCTAGGTGCTCTGAATTACCACCTACAATGTATGGTAAGAAATTGCCACAAGAAAAATCTTTTTGAAAATTTATCTTCCCATCCTTTCATGTTCTAGAATAACAAAAGTTAAAACATGAGAGTAGGACTGCATATTTTCTCTGAAAGTTATAAAGCTTTCTAAAAGATCTGGGGGAAAAAGATGATTTTTTTTTGCTCATAACTAGATCTTCTTTAGTTTGTCAAAAAAATCACTTTAAAGAAAGTTCTAGATCATGTTGTATGACCACACCGGGTCAATATTGCTAATCTTTAATATGGATAATGTAAAGATTTAAACTTTACAATTTAGAATTTTTGGATTCACATACCCATTATCAGCTAACAGTAGAGAAGATAAAGTTATAACATTAAAAGCTCTGTGACATTGTTTGTGATCAACATTTGCATTTCTGAAATTTGTTAAGTTGCTGTTCACATATGTCATATTGTTTTCTGAAAACTATTATGTATAACATGAGCATAGAAAAATCCTTTCTAAGCAAAATCAAACTTGCTAGCAAGGTAAAAAGTACCTGTATAGTTTACAAAGAACGTAGCTGAATTGAGGATATAGGAGTCCATCTCACATTTTTCTGGCGTTTTTGCAGAGCATGCCTATGTGTGTATTTCCTCTATGAGAAAATCAGGGTGCAGATGCAGGGACAGAGCTGGACACAGCCTGCAATGGGTCCTGCGATCCGGACAGCACCTTTCCAAGCATGCTGTTTGGATCAGCATTTCTTCTTAGGAAAGCAGAAACATGGGAACTGCTTAATGGGTGTTCGCCATCTTTGTTTATGGTCCCGAAAGAGGGGAAGATGTTTTACCTATGGAGAAATAGAAATATACGTGGCATCTATAAAAAACATATGAACTAATTATGGGGCAGACATATGCAGTGCAAGTGGAGAGACTTAAGATTCGAATAAGTTACTTATACAAATCTCACTTACTGTTAATGGCAGTTGGGACTTGCCTATATATTCTGCCCTTGGTACTTTCTCTAATTAAGGGAAATGAAAGAGTTGAAATTAGGGATCTGTAATTGCTCTTTAGGTAAGGATTATTCATTGTCTTACTGAAGAATGTGTTAGGAAATGGGGCACTGGCATTGCAAGAATGACTCTCACACAAAAGAAATAACTGCATTAAGCATTTCTAAAGACCCTGCACACGAATAATCCACCTCTGAACAGTAATATTCTTCATTTACAGTATGGTGTTAGTCAAGAATTGTTGCTACTTTTCTTAATGAGGTTTTAATAAACCTTTTAAACTGCTAAAATTACCTGAAAGTTGAGCTCTTTGCTGCTCAAAACATATGCAGCATATTTTACTTCAAAAAAGGTGGTGGATCATGTTAAAATTGTGTGCATATGCATGCATTTGCGTGCATTCTCAAGTGATAAATGAAGCATTACATAAAAATAGCATTTTTTCAGTTGAGCAGCTTAAAGATTATTATCTTCATAAATAACTTGTAGTGCCATTAAAAATACATCATTGTCAGATACCACAAGTATCCTTTTGTAAAAGGAAGGGTAAACTGGCATGGAAGCAACAATAGTATTCAATGATGGTTGTGTATTGCTGACTTTGGAGCAGAACCAGCCTTTTTCAGACATGATATGTTTGCTTTCTGAAGTTGCTTGCATTGTCTGGGGATGAGGATTAAGGCTTAGACTTTTTATGTTTGATCTGTCTGTGTCCAGAAGGTATTATTTATATGGCATGGGATTTAGGACATGATTCACATTTCCAGAAGGAATAAACTCATTTGGTTTCAGTAGGAAAGTTCAGTTTGAGAGGAGGCAGATTATAAAATTTTGATACAGTTCTTTTGAAGAAAAAAAGAGTACAAGTAAGAGCTTGTAGTTAGACTTCACAAACCAATTAAATGTTGTCTAATTCTTAATTACTAGGGCTGTGGCAGAAAAGGAGTCTACAAGTATTTATAAAATTAATATTTGGATTTTATTTGGGTTTCTTTTGTTTTTATTGTTAGAAAGATCTTAAAACCAGAGCAAATTTTAGGAAAAATAAATCTATTAATAATAGAGATGGCAAAAGTAAGTATTTTCCTAATAAAAAGGTCTTCAAATAGACAAGGATGGAAATCCCTCTTTCAAAGGTGAAATTCAAATTAATAATAGAATCATAGAATACCAGGTTGGAAAGGACCACAAGGATGATCCAGTCCAACCTCTCAAGGTAAAAGTACAGTTTAAATGAGATGAGTCAGCGCCCTGTCAAGCTGACTCTTAAAACTGACCCATGTAGGGGAATCCACCACTTCCCCTGGGGGATTGTTCCAATGTCTGATTGATCTCATGGTAAAAAATATTCTTCTGGAGTTCAGTTGGAATCTCTCCAGAAGCAACTTGTGTCCATTACCTCTCGTGTTTTCCATGTGACTCCTTGTGAAAAGGGAGTCTCCATCTTCTTGGTAGCCACCCTTTATGTACTGGTACGTGGTGATAAGGTCCCCGCTAAGCCTTCTCTTCCCAAGGCTGAACAGGCCCAGTTTTCTCAGCCTTTCTTCATATGGCAGCTCTTCCAGTCCTCTCATCATCCTCATGGCCCTCCTCTGGACCCTTTCCAACCTGTCCGCATCTTTTTTGACTAAATTAAATTTAAGACTAAGTATGTTGAGTAGGGGAAGCAAAGTTGAATACAGAACACAAATCTGAAAACTTCAAGCACATGGTGTCCTCCATTGGAAACACTGGAAATTTTTATTCAGTCATTAATGGGCTTGTTTGTGTAAACCATCTGATTTACCTTCGCCAGATACGGACCATGTTCAGCAGTCACCTCCATCCCTGCAAGCCTATGGGAATAGTTACCTGCTACCATTTTTTTGCCTGAGATGGGAGAGAAAAATCAGAGAAAGTCCTTGTCCCAGTGTCATCTGGTAAAAGACAAGAATTACTAGTTTATACCAGGAACCCTGTTATGTAGTTTGATATTCACTAGGAATAGGGAGTATAGCTTACAAAGAGAAGCATGCATTACAAATGAATATTCAAACTGGAGTTATGCTGATAAAGGAAATTAATGGGAGATTTTTGGAGCTGCTTCTGGTAGATATTTGTTTTGCACAGGAAGGATCATGCAAGAACTTGAAAAGAGGTGTTTATTTAGATTTGTTTTTCATTAGTTTGGCACATTTGTTGTCTGTGTGCATACACACAGAAGTGCTGAACCAAGAAGAATTGAGTATGTGTGGGTTTTCTTTGATGAATTCATACCCCTACTAGAAGTGTAGTTATTGATTTGTAAATGTGATTTTTTTGATATCCACCAGTATCCAAAATGGCAGAAGTAAACGTTTGTGTACGCATTGTCGGACTATAAAATCTGGGAAAAGTATTATAAAATACCAATTATAATGGTGTTCACAGAAAAGCAGAATACTTTCTATTTGTGAAATAGAGAGGTCAGATATCTGAAGCAAAGTAATATAATAAAGTGTGACTCAGTTAATCTTAGTGCTATTAAAAACTTAATATGTTAGAAAAATTCTATAAAATGAAATTATAGCCTTGCAGTATTTTTTTTTTATCCAGTACTGTTTCTCATTTTGCAGGTTTCTGCTAATGGCCTTAGAGATTTAGAGAAAATAATCTGAGTGGTGTGCTTCCAAGGGAACTCAGTTAAGTCTGCCTTTTGGATTATTGTTTTGGGATCTGTACGATTTAAAATGAATAAAACCTCCCTGTATAGCAGTGATAAAGATTATGTGACTAGCACAGTATCTTTCAACATACAGCTTTTAGGGGAATCCAAGAGTGCAAATTCCTCCAACATTTGTCATTAAATGAAATAAGGATTTGGATCTGGTTGTAATAGAGAAAAATCAGCTTCTATAATTTTTTTAATAAAGAAAAGCCCTTTTCACTCTTACACGTACCCTAAATGAGTTACGTTATGTATTTCTGTCAAACTGACATACTCACATTTGTCTTAAGAAAATGAAAATATTTAAATGAAAAAAAAATATACTTCTCATTTTCGTTTTCCAAATGTCATTGTATAAAAAGCCTAACTTTTTCAGCCTAGCTCCTAAATTTCTCTACAAATTAGTGACAGTTTTTGGGTTGTAGCATCTTTGGAGACTAGATTCCTGTTAACTAAGTCAGAACCATGAGAACAAACTGGCTAAGTTAATTTTAACTGGTGTGTGAAAATTAAATGGTATGGAAAATGGAATAATCAATGGAAAATTCACTTTCTTTACTGATCAGGTAGATATCTACGCTAAATGTCTTAATCTGAATCTCTTTGGGAATATGTAACATTTTTATTTGACATCCCTTGGTGTCAACTTTGGCTTTGTCTTCCTTAGATGCAATTTCTGCAATAAGCTTTTCATTTGATGTTCTGTACAACAAGGTGTTTTAGTGATATATTTCTCTGCCAACATTTGCCCATACATTTAACTGCAACGCACAGCTTTTAAATGGTGACTATTGTGAGGATAATGAGTAAGAGCATCAGGAAGACTTGGGGTTTTGTCCTAGATCACTCATCAACAGAAACTGAGGTTTTTGCAGTCTAATGCTTATATATTTTCAAATATTTAACAAGTCACATGTTTCCTGGGCTGAGACAATTCAATTTATTTTTTTTTAGTATGTTAAGAAAACTAAAAGCAATGAAACAGAAAATTCTGCTGTGACTTTAATCAATATGGTTGTTGTACAAGTGTGCTTTACAAAGTCATTCAGTATTTTGCTGTTTACATAAATGTTTCTATCCACTGTAAGTGTTGTAAACTATTCTCAATAAATAACATTACTTTCGTTAGGTAACATAACTAACAGCTTTCTTTTTGAAGTGTTTAGAGTGCTATTGTTTACGATACAAAGTAATTTCTAAATATATTTGCAAAGCACAAAGCAACTTGAAAGTTTGTTTTGATCTATTTGAGGTTCTTCTTCAAAATGGTGAGAAAATTATCATATTTGACGGGTTTTTTGGCTGCAATGACAATACATTATAGAAAAGCTTGAAGTGCTATGAAAGGCTGTCTCATCATGTTTTTGTACTACAAAAGGCTCTCATTTCAAGCTTAGTCTCTGAAAGTTTGCCTCATCCTGTGCTTCAACAAATTAAAACCTACCTTTTTTCCCCTGCAATTAGTTTATAATTCTTTAGTTATGCAGTATCTTGTAAAAGTATATAATCTAATTTCAAGCCTAGTTTGCTTCTAATTATCTGTTTATCAACACTTCAGAATAAGTTCTTTTTTAGTTTTACTCACAGATTTTAGGCTTACAGAAGAAAATAATATCTGGTGTTGAGAATGGAAGCTATTAAATATATATTCTCTAATCTAATACACATGAACATTTAATTTTGCCTTATTTTAATAATAGTTAGAAAATAGTTTGTTTTGAGATTGCTGCTCAGTGTTTAATTTCTCTCTGAAGGAATAGGCTCTGAAATGCAGGAAAGTTTTGTGAGTTTGTTTCTGTATCATAACTCAATTTCTTTATAGAAGCCATGACTAACTCCATTTTTTAGCAAGCCAGTCCTCTTGGTGTTAGTATGAGGAGCTTTATTTGATCCTTCTGATGAGCTATTCATAGTGAGTGTTGCTGAATTCAAGATGTGAGTTTTTTCACAGTTTGGGGTTTTTTTGTGTGATAGGCACTGTGTGCACAAAAATACGATAACTCTTTGCAATATTTTCATTTTATTGGAGAGTTGGAGTGCTCTATCCCTGACTTTTTAGGAAATTTTGCTACTGAAGGTGAGTCATAAAAAAGTTAAGTGACCGAATTTCATACATCTGAGCTACAAATCTCTGAAGTTGCCAAATCCAAAAATCTTATCAGTTCCTTCTCACAGTTTCCCATTTAAAAAGAAAAAGACAGAAGCCAAAGGCTAATCCCTGATTTAACCTTTCCGGTTGTAAGACAAGTATATGCAAAGTCAGGACACAAACTGGTGCACAATGGCTTCGGTAAACAAACAACCAAACAAAAAACCCAAACAACAACAAAAACAAAGAACAACCAACCAAAACATAAAAAACTGGCTAGACCCTCAGAGCCTGTCATTCTGCATCCAGACCTATGACTAACAGGATTGTGAGGTATACCAGGAAAGGGTATGGAATAAGATATTACTGGGGGAGGGAGGAATTTCAGCTGTAAGACAAATTACTGTACTGTTTCACATGTACTTTGGGAAATACTAAGAAAATACAGAGAAGGACTTAATTCAAAGTCCAGCTTTCTACAGACAGAGCAGAACACATGGATTCTTAAAAGTTTTGTTGGTCAAAATAATTTAAATGTCCATAGAATCTTTAGTGACTGATTAATTTTCTAATATGAAAATGAAACCCCGTTATTTACGATTTCATGGAATAGGGTTATATGTTTTCTCTTATGCAGCTCTTATGTTTTCTCACTGTAGCTAAACCTGTACAATATTTCTGAGAACATTTTTCGAACAATTTATTGGACATGCATTGATTCATGCATTCTGTGATGCTCTGTGTATTTACAGAGTATGTATATGTCTGTTTTTCTAAGACACCTCATTTGTGAAGAAGAGTTTGTATCACATCCAGGATAAGTATATTAAACTGAATAATTTGGAAAATGGCAAATATTTTTATCGGAAAGACTTAAAAATATTAAGAGATGAAATTTGGATGACTCTGTAAGGAAAAATACAGGTTTGTAAGGGAAACTTCTTGTAAAGATAAAGCTGTTTCTTGTCAATTAGCTCTACTTTTGAAGAAGAGGGGAAAGTCTGTGCTCAAACTTTCTCGCCCTTCTTAGCCTTGGCAGCACTAAAGCAAATTAACTGCTTCATAACATTTTTGAGAAATCATATCAACTTCTTACATGATCTTGGACAGTAAATCAAACTCTGCTTTCAAGAAAGGAAAGAGAAAAAATAGAGTAAAGAGTATGCAAAACGCAATAGTGAAAATCATATATAGGTAATCACGTCCTCAAAAAGGAGGCTGTGGACGTTGTCTACCTGGACTTTAGTAAGGCCTTTGACACCGTCTCCCACAGCATCCTCCTGGAGAAGCTGGCTGGGCATGGCTTGGACAGGCACACGCTTTGCTGGGTTAAAAACTGGCTGGATGGGAGCACAGAGAGTTGTGGTGAATGGAGCTAAATCCAGTTGGTGATCAGTCACAAGTGGTGTTCCCCAGGGCTCGGTTTTGAGGCCAGTCCTGTTCAACATCTTTATCAAGGAGGGTGAGGGAATTGAGTGCTCCCTCTGCAAGTTTGCAGATGACATTGAGTTGGGAGGGAGTGTTGATCTGCCTGAGGGTAGAAAGGCTCTGCAGAGGTACCTGGATAGGCTGAATCCATGGGCTGAGGCCAACTGGATGAGCTTCAACAAGGCCAAGTGCGAGCTCCTGCACTTCGGTTGCAATAACCCCATGCAGTGCTACAGGCTTGGGGACGAGTGGCTGGAAAGGACCTGGGGGTGTTGGTGGACAGCAGGATGACCATGAGTCAGCAATGTGCCCTTGTGGCCAAGAAGGCCAATGGCATCCTGGGGTGGATGAGAAGGGGTGTGGTGAGTAGGTCCAGAGAGGTTCTCTTTCCGCTCTACTCTGCCCTGGTGAGACCACATCTGCAATATTGTGTTCAGTTCTGGGCCCCTCAGTTCAAGAAGGACAGGGAATTGCTTGAAAGAGTTCAGCGCAGAGCCACAAAGATGATGGAGGGAGTGGAGCATCTCCCTGATGAGGAGCGGCTGAGGGAGCTGGGTCTCTTTAGCTTGGAGCAGAGGAGACTGAGGGGTGACCTCATTCATGTTTATAAATTTGTAAAGGGCAAGTGTCAGGAGGAAGGAGCCAGGCTCTGCTCTGGGATGTCCAATGCCAGAACAAGGGGCAATGGGTGCAAGTTGGAGCATAGGAGGTTCAGTCTGAAAATGAGGAAAAACTTTTTCAGTGTGAGGGTGCCAGAGCATGGCCCAGGCTGCCCAGAGAGGTTGTGGAGTCTCCTTCTCTGCAGACATTCAAAACCCGCCTGGCCGTGTTCCTGTGTGACCTGGTCTGGTGATCCTGCTCTGGCAAGGGGGTTGGACTGGATGAGCTTTTGAGGTGCCTTCCAATTCCTAAGATTCTGTGATTCTGTGAGAAACGTTAGGCCCTGTAAAATCAGTTTTACTGAGTTAAGAAAAATTTAGTTCTAAATTCCCTGAGATTTCAGATATTATCACTTCAATTTAGTTGTTGGAGGTTTTTTGTTGTTTAGAGTTCTTTTGTTTGTTTGGGTCGGTTTTTTTTGGCTGGTTGATTGGGCTTTTTTTACTGGCTACATCTAAATTTAAGATATCTTTTCTATTTTAGCATTAAACTCAATAGAGATAGAGAGACTTACAGTTCAAGAGGTCAATGTTTAAACAAGATTTGAGTGTCAATTAAAGTTAGACTTATTATCTCAGATAGACTTGGATTTTCTGCCATTATTCAATGTATGTCTTATAATCCATTATACTGAGTATGACCACCAAGTTATTATTTTTAATATAACTTAAAATACTGGATTCTTCTTAATTTTCAAGCATTAAAATAATATCATTCATCTTTAATGGATATATTTGTCATTGTCAAAATCTTGTAGATTCTTTCCCCTCTGCCTTTAAAGCACCCACTGAAAAGCAAAGCACAAAGGCACACAAAACTTACCAGGACAAATAATTATCACTTTCAGCAACAAATCCTTTCTGAGTAGCAGTCTATGTCATGGTCTGCATGAACCATAATGCCTTCAAGACATTTTTTTGTGGGAAGGGGGAAGATGAAGTGGAGCAGAGTTCGAGTGGCACCTGAGCTAAAACATGCAAGGCGATTTCAGTTTACTCAGAAATGTATTATCTGAGACAGAAATCAGATTAGAAGACAAATGGAGAGTCTGTGTTAATGTATTAAAATGGATGTATGGAAAGAGAAGGAACAAACAGAAATAATAGACTGCAGAAGTAAAGTGGGTGACACTAATTGTGATTTTTCTGTGCACTACTGAAATTTAATGTACTGGTTCATATAGACGGAATATTAATGAAAATGAGTAACACGAGCCATGCAAAGGCAAGATTTGGAGAGGTAGTTTTATGTCAAAGGAATCTTGGTTTCTGGCATGCAAAATGAAACTCCAGGGAACATAGTAGTGAAATCTTTGGAAAGTGGAAAATAACATACCGAAAAAAATGGGTTATCATTTACCTCTGACTGCTAATGCTGAAGGACACAAGAAAATGAAATTAGAGGAGGTATCTGAAAATGTATGAAGTTATGCTTAGCATTGACCTTGTGAAAATAACTAAGATCAAAGGAGGGAATATACAGGAAGAAAAAATTAATGCTCATTTCTCACAGTCCAGATTATGTGCATCCTTTGGGTATTAAGGAAATTAGCTAGAAATACCCTGCTGTACAACTGAGAATTTCTTTATGGAAAGTCATGTTTAACTGGGATTGTAAGTAAATATTAGAACAAAACAAATGAAGTGACAACTTTCAGAGGACAGGAGAGCGAACCTGGTAATTAAAGATAATTAATTTTAAAAGACCAAGGCTTAGTTCACAAAAGGCATTTAAAGCATAACTGGGGTCGAATAGAGGCATTTTATGTCAAGAATTGTAATCCTTCCAATTTCTGCCTGAGTGTGAAGAGACAACAATTAGCTAGTGCTTTTAAGTGCTCCAGAAAGTTTTTTCTAACTGCTGGTCTCTTTCTATACACTGCTGCTACTTGCCCTTATTACTCTTAAGGTAGGTGAGATCTAGGTGAGATATTCTGCCTAGTTGTTCCAGGTCCCTGCTATCTGAAAGGAATGACAAGCTATGCCAAGACCATACCTGATACCCAGAGTCTCTTGTTCCCTGCATCACATGAAATAGATAAAGGTCTCTGGATGACTTTAGTTTCACCATTCCTAAAATAATTCAACATAATCTGGTATGGGAGTAGAGGGGAAAGTTCATATTCAGAAAATTGCCGAGAAGGTCCTGAGAAAAGCATGTTATTATTTTCCCCTACAAAAACTGGTCAAGCAGAGGGTGTTTAGGTGATTCAGTGGTGTCGTGGTTTAGGCCCAGTGCATAAGTGAGCAACACAATGTCCCCCGCAAAAAAAGGGCTAGTCAAAATAAGGACTGGGAGGGCTTCTCACCACTTAAACAGGTCACAGGCAAAAGACAGACTCATCATAAGGAATAAAACCAAAACAATTTTAATTTGTTACCAACATCAGAGTAGAACAATGGGAGGTACAACCAGATCTTAAAGTCAAAACACCTTCCCCCCACCCCTCCCTTTTTCCCAGGCTCAGCTTTTGTTCCTTGTTCCTTCACCTTCCCCCTCCCCGTTTGCCTTGAGGCGCAGGGGGATGGGAGTGGGGATTGCAGTCGGTTTTCACATGTAATGGGAGGGGGTTTTTCCCGTCGTTCTTCCCCGCCACACTCAGCCCAGTGTCTCTCTCTACTTCCATGCGACCCCCTTTCCATAGGGGAAAAAGTCCTCAAAACTCCAATTTGGGTCTGCCCATGGTCACAGTTCCCTCACACACAACCAGTCGACCTGGCTCTAGCCACGGGTTGCAAAGCGGAAACCTGAGTTCTGTTTTTTCCTCCTCCTCCCTCTCTTTTCTTTCCTTCAAACTGACCTTGGTGTTCTTCAAAGTTGTTCTCCTTGGGCCCCACTCCTTTCTCTGCTGCAGCTCCCTTCTGATGGTTATGGAGATCTCGGCGCTCTCTCTCTTTTTTTCAGAATGAAGCTCCAGGGGGCTTAAGCTTAAGTTGTGGTCGGGGCCGGCCATGCCCAGTCGGGCAAGGCCGGGCCCGCACCACCCACACCTGGGGCCGCACTGATCGGGGCCGGTGCCAGAGAGAGAGACAGAGAGAGAATGCCCTGCACCCCTCTTAAATCCATGAATTCGCAGGGGCGCTGATTGGCTTGGCCCTGGTCAGAGGTGGGTCTGACAAAGGCAAAGGGGGAGCTTTTCAGGTAGCTTCTTAAAGGGCCATCTCCACAGCCCTTCCCCCGTTACCAAAGACACAGCCAGAAACCCCTCACAGAGAACTCAATACAAGTGGTTTGAAAAGGACTGAGACCAAATAGTGGGATAAGTAAAGGGGCATGAGTACTGTAAAATTCAGGGTTTATTGTTGTAACCAGACAGTGAAGTTAAAGGAAAACAATTATCAGCTGGAAGGTGAGGACATCCACAACTAATTAATCAAACCCAACAGACAGTCAACAGAATAAGTTATGTTCAGAAGCATCTGTTTTGGTTGCTCTGCATGCTTCTTAGTAACAATGAATGTGAATGCAAGAATGAAAATTATGCATATAGCCTTGTGATTTTGACAGCAGCAACTACATTAGCTCTTGAGTGAAATGACTGATTTTCGCTGTGAGAAAACTTGCCTATGTGTCCAGGTTTCAGTGCTGTCATGTATGAGACACAATTCTTCCCTTGGCAATTGAAGAGTGAACAACCAGTAGAGCCAGGATTCCTCACTTTCAGGGCTTTCTCCACTGATTTCCAGAAAGAATTACCATAATATGCCTAATTGTGATTTCTGGAATCTTCACTTTCTTTTGTCATACTTTCAATAAGAAGATTTTCAGGATGGTGTAAAGTCATTTCTGGAACAGCTGCAAATGTACATTTAAATCAGATTTGAACTTGTCTGCTGTATCTAATGTGTTTTGACTATGCTTCCATATAGAAAGATAAAGTTGCGGACAAAGTAATGACTTTCCTCTGTCACTGTAATTCTGTGGTTAATCCAAGAGTAACTAAGACCTTCAGTCCTGTGATAACTTTCACTTTCATTGTAATATTACTCTGAATGCAGCTTGCATTAGTACTATCTAACAAATTGTGACTAGCAAAGAGTAGCTGTCAAGCAAACAGCATCAAACAAAAGCAGGTGAATCAAACCTCTGACTAACCCGGCAAGGGATGTCTGAGAGTATAATTTCAATATACCAGATTTTGCATACTCAGAACCTAGAATGTCCTGTCTATATCGATGTGTGATGACAAGCTGACAAATTTGCCTAAAGTATATTCAAATTTCTGCATTTCAGGAGCAAAAGAACAAACTGCTTACAGTGTATGAACAAGGTTCAGGGCGTGGAGATTGAGTGAAATGTCATTCAGGAACTTGGATAAAACCAAGGGTCTTTATTTTCTGAATCATAAATTATGTCATGATTTCTTAATAAAAAATATTAGTGATTTCTTGGAATAATTCATGAAATGTAGTTCAGAAGAATATAGACTGCAAAATTACATATCATTCATGTAAATTTTCCAAAATTTATATTCAGATTATAAAGCGTAACACCAGAATAAAATATAATAGCAGTAAATATCAGAGGCATTTGTTAGACCATGTCAATAATTAGAGAATGTATTCCCATGAGAAGATAATTACTCTAATGTATGCTAGCAGGATATTTGAAAACAACCCTCTTAATAAGTGAAGTTGAGAGAAAATACACTACAAAAGGATTATTGGCAAAGGCATGTAAAGTAAGAGATTTGGCAGGAACTTTAAGAACACAAATACGCATCACTCAAGGGAGAAGATTTCTATCCAAGGAACAAGCTGTCTTTGCAAACAGGATTATACCCATAACAAGCGTCTAGAAAGCATATATGAATTCCATCAAAGAAAAATTGTATTCAACAGAAGTAAGGGATGTAAGGAATATTTTAATGACAGTTACTTCTGGTTTTTACTCAAATAGTTAAAACTGTAAAATTAGTTTTATTAATTTTTACATTTAATTGTTTATTTAATTGTTACATTAACCAGTCACTTTGCTTCTCTATCCCCATAACAGATGTTCATTATAAAAACTGAATACATTAAGATGATTACATTATTCAAACTCTTTGATAATTCATTTGTATTAAAACCATAAGACTCTGTTGACATTTCCCTAGGGTACATTTGGTGAGGTTAAGCAGGATAAATGTCACAGTTAGTAATGCTGTTAAGATAAAAACCTTGCAAAGGAACTACATATTATTTCTCTGCGTTATGGTCCTTAACAGCAACTTTTAGAGCTATATTTCCTTTTTAAAATGATGCATTATACCTTGAACAGTAAAATAAAAGGACCTGAAATTATGATTCTTGCTCTTTTAATCAAGAATAAATGAATAAAGAAGTAGAAATGTTAAAGAAGTATGCATGCGTGTTGTTTTCTCAAAGATTTTTCCTAAAAAAATTATATGTTATATTTAAATATACTGGTCCTGGTGAGATGTGGTATGGAAGAATGCATCTTTTAAAAAAACAGATGTGTATTATATTCAATTCAAATGCTTCAAAATACGAAGTGAACCATAAAATCATTAAGATTCAGAGAGGAATCTCAAATACAGCACAGACTGCAATATTTCAGAAATATCTGATTATATAGCATTATGTAGCTGGAATTGGAGAAAAAATGAGGTTGGGATGACCTGTAGGGATCCTTCATTTCAGACTCCTTCTCAAACCAGGGCTAAATACTAATATTAATTTGAATAAAGGTATTCCCATTCAATCTATATCAGTAAAATTTAAAAAGTAAATTCACATTGTTCATGGCCTTTTTCAGGCAGGTTTTGTGTCTCCGTTTAAGGCTCAGGGCAAGCCCAGGGAGCAGGATTCTCTCTCTGTTGTCCCCCACCCTCCCAGGAGAGGATTAAATAAAAAAAAGGGAACAGAGAAAAAAGATGTTTCACACAAGGTTGGAAGTTAAGATTGTAACAAGTTTAATGAAGAACAATGGGGGAAAGGAAAAGGGAATTAATAAGAGACAAAGGATATTTAACTACATACAAATCCCGATCCCAGCAGTCCCAAGTGGCAGTGTCCGAGCAGTGCCTCATGGCCGCTGTGACCACTGTGCCTCATCACCAGGGACCACAGTGGTGCCGGGAGCGGATGGTGGTGGATGCTGCCGAGCACGTGGAGCTAGGCCCAGCCGTCCCGAGATGTGACAGGAAGCAGCCCAGGAAACCAGGAAAGCCCGCGAAAAGCTCAGGCCTCCTCGGTTTTTTTAGTCTGTGGCTGGGAAGGGGAGGGAACAGAACTGATCTCTGACCCCCCAGGGTCCTACAGACACCACCTGTCCTTCCCTTTTGGGCTGTTAACCCTTAAACCATAACATTTTGGAAAAGTTCAAGAACTGATAGTGCACGCAGACTCTCAAGGCCAGTGGTCTGATGCTTACCTTTTCCCTTGTGTCCTGTCCAATTGCCCATTGTAGAGACCTGTGACCGTCACCTCTTGGTTTCCATTGTGTGTCTCTTTCTGCCTTCTAAGGCTTTCCGTTAGGTGGCTGATTGTTGGTTGATCCCCTGGCTTAACCTTCTCATCCTGGAATAAACAAGCCCAGTTAATGCCCTTAGTCTCACCTCACCATAGGTTCCTGAGTTGAACCGCTTCCGTGGCACTTTGCTGAATTTTCAGTTTGGGCCATCTCTTTTTCACTGGCGACCCAGAACACCATGTGCTGAGTACCAAGTGGCATTCGCTTTCCCTGACCTGTCAGCTAGAGTATGGTGGTAGCATCCAGTTTTCTCAAATATTAACTTAGTTTATACCTTCTAATGAATCTAAAGGATATTGCTCAAACTTCAGTGAAGTGTGATCATTTTAACAGTTAATTGCTCATGTTTCAGGTACTGAAATTTTTTCTTCAATCTTTATTCAAACACATTAAAAAGGTAACTAAGTCTATCCTATTAAAGAATAAATTGCAAAAACTCTAATTGGCCATAAGATTAGATGGATGTAGAGGAAGATAAAAGGAATTGCTTTTTATAAATTCAGAAGAATACATAAGAAGCTGTTTAATAATAAAAGTTAATTTCATACTGCTCAGCTCGTTACAAGGGGTATTTTGATTTAGTTTGGTTTTTGTGTCTGGGTCATACCTAATATCTGACTAGAAAATTAATTATAAATATTACTGATTATCAAACAAGTGACAATTTTGCAGTTGTCTTGAATGGCAATATCTTTGGTTGTACTCAGCTTAAACAAAATTGGTCCTTATAAAAATTTCATTATTAATAAAAAATACTCATAATGCATTCTGCTGTGAATGCCAAAATGCAAGAAAAGCCACAATTTCAGAGGCTAATAAAAATTATCAACCAGCTAAGAACTCAAAAAAAGAGAGGTTCAAATCTGTTACAAAGTTTTTCAGTGGTAAAGATGCTGAAGCATTGGTATAGTTTGACCATTTCTGGCAACTTTGAGAAAAGGTTAGACAAACATCTGTAATGTAGTTAGAGTTGATCTACAGGGAAGGGACTAGGTGACCTTTGCAAGTTCCTTCTAGCTCTATGATTTTTCTCAGTTACAGATGCCACTATACAGAGTTACAAAGCCAGACAAAGGAATCGCCTGTTAAAAACAATGGATTAAAAAAAAAAAACAAATGAAAAACCACATAAAAAACCACCTCAGACCAAAGTGTCTGTCTCTTTCTGTGCTGTACCCTTCTCTGTTCACATAAAAAATATCAGTCTTGTGTTTGATTTGTGCTGTTTTGGTTGTCAGTTTTATTCTTTGTCTGAACGTATATTTTTTTCCAAACATGTCAAGGGTTTGAGGCTATTATCTAAAAAGACACAAATGAACTGCAGACAATGCTGAATATTTGATATATTTCCATTATATCTCGACATTATTAATGTTAAAAAACCCTTTCTAAGATGCTTGTTTCTTCTAAATTATTTCGAAAAGCCAATTTGAATCATGAACACCAGACTTCAGATGCATAGACTGTGAATATCAATTCCTTGAAGAAAGAGTAGTTTTGATGCTTTATGATAATGTGCCTAAGATACTAGTAGGCCATTTTCTGGTAAATCCTTGAGTCGTATTATTTTTCAAACATAAGCACGCAGTGCTTAACTGACTGTTAGAATATTTTTAAAATGGCTACCACATCTGAATGGCAGGTAGAGATAAATCTGGAAAGTAGTGCAATGTGGATGTGGTCCATCAAAATGAAGAGAGGACTCTACATTCCGGTTAAGTTCACTGCTGTTCTGGGAAGTGTGGTGCCAACTGTGTCACTGCCATACACTATATTTTTTAAACTCTACTACTTATTCACCACTATGCATTCAATAAGGTCTCATAAGCTTCTGTCAGAGAAGCAAACTCAGAAAGAGGATCTTCACATTTTTAGAATTTTTGCCAAGTTGTTTTGATAGTAATTCTACATAGTCCATACTGAAGCATTGTGCCTCACACACACTGATTTCCTCAAAGTAAATCTTATTTAATCCATTGGTATGTTTGCCTTTTTTTAAAAAAAAGTATAAATTAGATATTCATAAATGACAACATTAACTTGTATTTATGAAAAGCTTTTGTATTTTCTGTTTGTCTAATACTAATGACTACCATCCAGAAATTTTATATTGAGCAGGAAATCAGTAAAGTCCTGTTTTTACTGAGGGTGATTTCTACTCATATCTGATATTTCAGGTTTTTATTTTGGCATTATATTTCATTATTTAAAATTTAAGAAAAACTGTAGTATAGTTTCATTTTCTGAGTAGTTCCTAAATAATATATGGTGCAAGGATTAGAAAATGCATGCAGCAGTCCAGCTAGACTATCCACCAATAATAAAAGATATGCCTGATCTGCTTAATTTTAGTTTTGTTACATTATTTATAACTTTCCAGTTTAGAATGAAACATGCCATTTAAATTTAAAACTTTGTGTCCTAGTAAATTTAAGAACAAACTTGCTTAAAAATGCTTTCTGTTATGTTCTCTTTACACATCAGAGTTTTTGAGATATTTGGTAAATAAAGCTCAGAAAATATGATATCAGTTTTATGAGACTTGATTCTCTTCTTCGTGGGTGTGATAAAGCACTGGTATTTGTAATCCCACATTTAGTTGCATTCTGCAAGCTTGCATGCTAGAGAAGAGAAATGTGTTGTAGAACCCTTGAAACAGAGGAAATAAAAACTATTACTTCACAAGCTAAAGTGAGAAAACTGTTGTGTAGTTAAAAGAGGTGTTTGTAATTCATTGGAGATTATACTGAACCGCATTGTTAATAACTCTGGTTCTGTTAGTGTACAAAAAGGCTTTTACAATTTTATCTTCCAGGAAAAAAAGCAACTGGGGAGTAGGGTCTTTTGTATTTTATTTTTACTTTTTTTAAAAGCTTGGAAAGTTGACCATGTCAGATTGCTTGATAGAATTATTTTTCTTGGAAGATATCTATTATTACATTTTCTTGTCTTTGTAGCATGTTTTAAACAAAGGGAAACATACTGAGCATTGTTGCACGGTCACATAAGGAGTTATTGTGCATATAACTCATATAAATAAGGCACCGTTTTGTGATGTGTATCCATCTGTCTGTCTTAAGCACCTTGGTTTGAACATTTTGACCATATCTCTGCAGGGAAATTATTGTTTTGGCCCACTTAAGTTTTTACATGGCCCTTGAGTACTGGATATCAGATGGCTGCCTATGAACTTTGGAAAGTGCTATCCTTATTTTATCACTTTCTTTTAAAATCAGTCCTATCAGTAAACATAGAATAGCATTACTTCTAGGACTGTAGGAATTTAACTTGTATATTTACATATAAACTCTTGAGATGTGCAGGAACAGTACTAGAAATAGGGGATTTATGATGAAGTTGGCTTGATAGGAAATGTCTTGTCTCCGCTTGACATGAAAGTGGTTTGGATGAAAGAAGCTATGATAAACACATTCCTTCAACAGCAGGAGGTTGTATTAATGACATTACCAATCTTGCTGCTGTATAAGAGAATGGGAAAACAAAAGGATGGTTGCATTTAATTGATTTACTGCAGGACACATGCAACAGGACTGAGAAAATGAATGCAATCTATTTCTATATTTAAGAAGACTTTTGCTGCACTAATACATGGAACCCTAGTATATATACACTGCTGGAAACTATTGTGGGTCCATATACTTTCTTTGAAATTAACACTTTACTGTTAAAAGTGCTAGTTGTAAATTCCAATTAAAACACACTAGTAATATAAAACCAAATTGTTTTCTGCTGTAAAAATGCACTTCGTAGATACTTGACAGTTTATTTCCTGCTCTATCAGTTTTGGAAATCAACTTCTCTTTTGTGTTTAGAGTGTGCAGATGCTCAGGGATACTGGGCAAGGCAAATACCGTGCAAAGTGTGGGTAGAAACCTGCAATAAAAAGCCTGAGATAATCTCTCAGACACATGACTATTTCAAGGATATGGGGAATGCTTTAAGGACTATTTTGAGACTTAAATGAAAAATACTTGGCAAATTCTGTAGTAACCATGATCAGTAGCAAAGAACTAAATAATTTAGGTCAGAGGAAGTGATTCACTGGGAAACAACTGAAACATCTGTTCTTACAGAAATACCATATAACAATTCAGATTAGGAGGATCTACTTACTCAGTTTCATTCTGAGAAACGCATTGATATAGGGTAAAAAAGTAGTTCATTGGTTTTCATTAGCAAAGCTTTCTTTATAGAAAGTTTTAAAAACAAAACACCATTGATGACAATAAATTGTCAAAAAAACTAAAGCTTGCAGAAAAAGGCATGAAACGTAAGTCATTGCACTTGTATTTGCTAAGCAGTGTCTTAAAAATTCTAAATTATTAATTCAAATTCTGTTCTTTTTTTTTCCCATTATGCCAGAATGAAATTTGACTGATTATAAATTAATATGTAATTTGAAAAATTACTGTTAGTTTCAGTTGTTTTTACAGATGTCCAAATGTGAGACTATTTTAAACTATGAAATTCTGTATTGTTCTCTATATTAAGTACTAACAACCTGCCATGCAAACACACACGTTGTGATTGGTGCGCAGAATAACTTCTTCTGTTTCATGTAGTGAAGTGAGTTCTGGGATTCACTTTATTTCAGAAAGATAGTAACTGTGTAACATATATGATTTACCAGTAGTAGGGTCTGATATTAAGAAATGTTCTGTCCTTCAAAACTAAAGAAGCTCATGAGGTGAAAAACTAAAGAAGCTCTGAAAAATTTACTGTATTTTAATTTCACTGAGATACAGGATTTTGACAAAATTATTCTTTGAAATACTTATATATTGTAGAATTGTACTGATTGTTTTATAGATGTGGAAAAAAAACCCCGTGTCTTGAGATATTCCAAGACTTCTCATAGCACTTTTCAGTGTGAACTCTAAATCTCTCTTGAAGAAAATTGGTGTTTGAAGAAAAGATTTGCAGAAGATTTAATGGTGTTTTAGGGGTTAAATCTACATTATAAGTACAGACACGCTTTCATCTGGGGCTGGAATTTAATCCATGATGGTTTTTAAAGTTCAATGAGTTACAAAACAATGAATTACAGATTAGACTATTTTCCTATTCCGCTCAATCCTTTGTTTCCCCAAATAGAGAAAGATTTACTTTGGAAGGAAGAAAGGGAGAAGGTCATATCTGCCTAGTCAGTGAAGCCTGGAAGTCAAGTATAGATTTTTCACTCCAGCTAAAAAATAGTTTATTACAAAGAGATAAATAAAAACATAAAAATATTTACCTGTAATGGTTGGAAAGCAGATACAGAGTATATAGAAAGGCTTAGAGTTTAGGGGTCTATAGCTTGTGTTTTGGAAAATTCTTTTGGAAATGCTGAAAAGAGAACACCTTACAGACTATTTAAAAAACCTTAGTAACTTGCAGAAAGTCTTCCATAAAAGGAGTTTCCTTTTAAACAATAAACTACTAGTGCAACTCTTTATTGCTTTTCTTCCACTTTACAGCAAATTTTCAAAAAGGTAACAGGAAGCCTGTAAAAACACCTCAAGCATATTAATCTAGAAGTTCTTCAATTCCGTATAGATTTGCAAAAATATGGAAAGGGAATAAATAAATATACACTACACCACAGAGAATCACCCATGAAAAGATAGGACTCAGAGAGCACCTGGGGTGAAATGGTGATGTGTTAACTCAGTCTTCCTCCACAGATTTCCATTCCGGGATTACAGTAACACGGCCCAGTAGAGTGTGCAGAGGTGGGAGCTCCTCCCTTTAACCTGCACAGATCTCTGTGCCAGATCCAGAGCCTGTGTTCCCATTCTGCATGGAGATGTGGATCCTCCCATTCAGAGGGACCTGAGCATGGCCTGTTGCTTGCCCTTTCCTAGTGCATGCTATCTGTGGAACTTTAATGAGCCTTACAGCCATGTTACTTTATTGTTGTTGCACTCCACATGCCAAAATTTAACAGTATTAATGATCCATGCCAGGTTCCTAATTTCCTGGTGTCACGATCATTCTGCTGTACAGGCTGCTTTATTCTGTAGCTAGGTTGTAGATCATTAGTAGATATCTTACTGTCAAGTAGGACGTTTTGCACATTATTTTAATTACAGAATGAGCCTTCATAGTAAATGAAATGAATATTGCCTTTTAAGCAATAAAGCTTGGTTGTTGTTAATAATGATGGTGGATGGAGGCTTATCTTCCAAAGAGAAAAGTATTTCACGTGTGCATTACGCAGCTTTTAGTCAAAAACCCTGCAGCCAAGAGGCAGGCATGTTCAGTGCAATCTTTAGTCTGTAGATTGGATGGCATAGTAGGTTACAGCTGAGGAAAAAATGCAATGCTAGCTACTCAAAACCCCCAACCCTTC
Organism: Mesitornis unicolor; assembly: GCF_000695765.1. NCBI lineage: Eukaryota > Metazoa > Chordata > Aves > Mesitornithiformes > Mesitornithidae > Mesitornis > Mesitornis unicolor. The sequence goes on from NW_010203621.1 coordinate 39,741, forward strand.
ATATATCTTGTGTTTTGCAGGTTATTTAATTTTAAATCCTCTTTCAGCATGAGAGCGCTACAAGTTCGTAACTAACTTCTGTCTCTCTTAATAATTCTTGTGTTACAGTTGTATAGGTTTAATTAGCTGCTGCTGCTTCTGTTTTCTCATGTCATGTTGTCTTTTTCATTAGATTTCTCTTCTTCATTTGTGTTAGAGGCTTGCACATTTTCTAGCTTTAAGCAATGTGGGCTATAATTGGGATCTAAAGTTGGAACATGTCTTCAGTTACCATTTTGTTAATTCCTTTTATTTTCCTGTCAAAACCGTATGTTATCATGCATTGCCAATGAAGTGAAAGAGAAGTCAAAGGTAATCCACATCAGCTTTCTTGCTTCTAGCAAAGGTTTGTGCCTTTAGACTTGTTTTCTGTTATAAATGTTCTATGAAAGTATCCATACTATTTTCATTTTCTGTTTGCATAGAGGCTGTGCACAAGCATGTTACAGAATGCTGGAGGCTTTTAAGCTTGTAAAATCAAATGTATCGATGATGTACTTTTCTCAAATTCTCTGTAACACTTTTATCGCTCTTTTTCCTGTCACACTTAATTTTTTTAAAAAAATAATATTAAGCTGGGATTGAATTAGTGAGTTAGGTTTCAACAGAGTCGAAACCCTGCTAAAGTTGTTAATTAAAAGCAGGAAAAGGAGAAAATAGAAGGCAGACATAGCAGACTGGAAGCTGGAGAGCATGATTGAAAACTGCAAGGGCAGACCCAGCATACAGGTAGTTTATCAGATGTATGGAACCACTTTGTTTTTGCTTATGATATTTGGAATAACTGTCAGAAAAGATTATGCTTTGGTTTCGAACAGTGGTATTTTGGGGTGTAAAGGTGTGGAGACTGAAGTCTTCTGCAAAGCTGTGGTCTTACGGTGTTGAAACTCTGGAAGATTGAAATAAAAGTAGTAATAGAGAACATGCTGCTGTTGCTTAACTGAAGGGCAAAATAGCATTCTCTTTGAAATGATTGGTTGCATCAGTTTTTCAGGTAAGATCTGTACTCGTGTAAGTATTTTTGAGGATGAAGGTAGCTACGCGTGATTATTTTGCTGATACAAACATCAAGCAACTTACAGAAGTAAATTAGATAAAAGTTAATAACCTCATTCCTAGTCCATTCTGTGCCATTTTTCATACTCAAAAACAAAAAAATTCTCTGCAAACCATCTGATATCTTTAGGATTTGAACAGTTTGGTCATAGTGAAAAATACTTGGCTTCCAGAAGTTTTTTTTGTGCAAATATGTGTGTTTTCTACATAATAAAAGGCAGATTTTGGATGTATACTGCTGTGAGTTTACCTATGTATAGTTAATTTTGTATGTTTACTGGTTATTTATTAAGTTCAAACATTTGATTCAATCTGATTCACAGATTTTGTCTGTGATAAAGCTGCTGCTGAAGATTAAAAAGTTAACTTAACCGAAGATGTCTGCACTGTGAGGTATTACACTGTATTTCTCTGACTGCCTCTCCTTTGGTTACTCATGGCATGTTTTAAACATTAATTTAGTTACTTGTTATGTGCTGTAGACCGTAATTAAGTAATATCCACAGTTCAATACATGGAGAGATTCATGAAAATTTCTACTGCTGTCATGTGGGATGGCATGTGCTTACAGTTGAGGATTGAAAATTAAATGGGCTTGAGAATGGAAGACAAGTTTTCGGTTTTGTTAAGGGTTGAATAGATCTTCTGAAACAGTAAATTAACAAGCAGTTGATCTTCTGGAGTGCTGTTTAAAAAGGTTGTGTTTGATTCTGAAAAAGTGAAATATTCTTTGGTATGTTTGAAGCAGCCATTAAAATGAAATTAATTGCAATGACAAGCTTGCCATTGGATGAGAACTGAATCTCAGCAAGTGTTTGAGCATTCATTTCAAGCTGAAAAGAAACTGAGCAATCAATGTCAAGTCCAGCTCCCCAGCGTCTTTCTTTGTGCAGTCATAATCCCAAGTAAGCAGTCCCATTTTGACCAAAGCTCATTATAACAATAATTTTTACTATGGTTTTCAATTCTGTCTTCTTCTAAGGACATAACTATGATTTTTACATTCTGTTTGGTTAGAATTCTTCTCAAAAACAACTCTTATTTGGCCATAATGATCACCCTGAAGAATCACTATATATCTTTATGGTTTTCTTCAGCAATGCCCCCTTGATGTTCTGCACAAGGTCCCTTACCCCATTTCAGAATCAGTGTAGTTGTCTACTAGAATTAATGAAGGCAGTTTCACTGTCAGGTTCTTCTACGAAACTGTGGATTTGCAAAAGGCTAGATTTCTGATTAAAAAAAAAAGAAACTACTCAAATTAAGAATATAGGAAAGATGTGTAGGTTAAAGAGGTTGAGTTAAGGTATTTGAGGTTTGTTTGTTTGTTTTTAATTTGTTAAAAAGAAAATCTTAAATTGATTCCAGTAGAATTGGTGGTTTCATTCTAAGATATTTGTAAATCAATTACATGAAGTAATTCTTTGATTCAATATTAAAATGTAATAGAATAAAATAGGCTTAAATTTATATATTTTGAACTGTGATATGCATACTAAAATCTCTTGATGGAAACAGTTGATCTTAGCTGTACAGTAAAAAATCTAGGAACAGAACTAAACCAGAATGCCAGTAAATAATTATTTGCAAAATGTTTTTTCCGTATTTTTGTCATTTGCTATCAAAACTCAAAAAGGACTCAGATGGGTTTGGGTTTGTTTGACTTTTTTTTTTAATTTAATGTTAAGTTACCCTAGCTTAAAAAAAATCATTTGGGAAATAGTAGAAATATTACTTAAGAGCCTCCATGACTAGAACAGAGAAATTGAAGAGTGCTTGCTTTTCAGTAAGTTGGGTTTGAAACAAAGAAAAAGAGGCAATGGCACACTGGTATAGCATGTTTTAGAAGAAACATGCTACAACAGATGTAAGAATCAGAGAGTCACTTTGAGAAAGATTGCGAAAAAAATGTTCTCTAAGTCAGTGCTTTGTTCTGCTCCAGTTTCCATGTACGAATTTAAATAGATGTAGAGATGGTTAATGTTATGGAGAGTGGAATTCTAGCAGCGTCTGTGCCATTACAGTAGACATTACATCTGTACATATCGACTGGTGCGAGTGCTGCCAATAGTGATAGAAACTTCATGCTGTTGGATGTGTTAGTCATTAGATTCCTTCATTCTGGATAGTCAGTGAACCTACAGGAGGGTATGCTATTAGCTGGTCAGAGAGAATAACCTCGGAATAAATGAGCATGAATTGATACGTTTTCAATTAATTAGAAGGATAAACAAAGACAGGTTGGTTACTAAGGTTTCTAATTCCAAAAGAGCAGACTGAGAAATTACGGAAACTAATTAGCGAAGTCAACAAGATTGAAGTGCCAAGGGACTTAATGTGAAGGAGCTTTGGAATCTGAAGTCAAGGCTTCAAAATCTATCTGAACTGCAATACAAACAAGGAAGGAGCAATTTACAGAAAGTGGAAATGTCTCTTCAATATTTGTTCAAAAAACCAAATTATCTAGAAGGTAGCAGATATCCAGAAGATAAGGCAGAATTAATTTCCAGAGAGTGTTCTTTCAAGAAGGTAAAATAATATAGAAATAATAGTGCAGCCCCATAATCAGGCCAAATTATGCCTTACAAAGGACATTTTGGCTAGTGGATATGAACCATAAAAACAAAGAGTACAAGAAAATAAATTAGTACTTAGTTTTATGAAGCAGACACATATATTCATAAATAAGATATTTCAAATATGTCCCCCAAATCAGTTATGTTTAGAGCCTAATTTCAAAGAGAATAATGATGTTATCCAAGGACAGGCAGGTTAATAGCAAGTTTTGACAATCCTTGCCTTTTTGGCCTCAGACCTGCCTGTTAAGTCTGTCTTTCTACTCTCCCATAAATGTATCACTGTAATAGTCACAAAAAAACCCTCCTAGGTAGTCAAAGAAGTCAAAACAAATTAAGACATTTTTACAGATTTTCTTTACAGTGTAAGAACAGCTGTTGGAGAGATTTGTGATGTGCTTCTGACATTCAGATGATTAGATGAATGTGTTGTCTTTACACTCTAACATTAAATAGTTTTTAGTTGAATACACATAGTTTAAGAAGAACTGCTTTTAGAGTTTCTTATTTCTTAAATATGGAACACAGTTTTATTTTTTTCTCTGATCTTTCTGCTTTGAGTCTAAGTATAAAGCTTGATAGATTTTGGAGTTACCATGCTAGAAATAAGGCAGCTTAACCATAAATACTGCTTTGTAATGCAAGATGTGAATTCATAACCTACTTACCTTGTCTTTACAACATGTAATGAGTAATATATATTTTGGCACACGTATCTTAATCGTAAAAGTAAGATTTTAGCATCTATTTTAGTATCTTTCAACAATTTTGTGGATTTTCTCTTATGTAGCCAGCTGGTTTTTGGGGTACATTTTCTTCAGATTTACAACCAATTCAGTAAAGTTGTCAGGATCGGCAATTCTGAAACAGCTATCATTACAGATATAATGGAAATTACTGAAATATCCTCATACATCAAGTATGAAAGGAATCTTTCATAATTCAAAATTTTAATATTTTAAAGCAGTATATTAGGTCACACATTATTTAAAGCACTCAAATTTATTACATTCATGCATTTTCTTCCACTGATATTGAGTTCCCAAATAATATAGCTTCTGCTTGCAAACTGCATTCAACAGAGCAAACCCCTTCTTGCTCTACAGCATCCTGAACTTGGCTGCTTCATCTCAGATTTCAGAGCTCACCAAAAGCCTTTTTTCCTCTCAAAGAAACTTCACAATTTCCATTTAAAGAAAGAAAAAAAACCTCTGTGATTGATTACAGAAACTGTACTTTTTCCAGCAAGTGAAGCCAATGACCTTACAAATTAGATTGGCAATAACTATTCTATTCCTGACCTTACTTAAGATGCTTATTAGCATATTCAGGCAGTACTTATTATCTTGTTGTGTCTTGACCTGTGATGATTTTCTATACGATTAATATGGTCCAAATTATTTGGAAGCTATTATTTATAATTTTAAAAAATAATTCTGAAGTACAAGGGGCACCTGTAACTCAGTTTTCCACAGTGGAAATGATGACCGATTTAGCTGCTGACGCTGAAGTCTTGTAACAATGCATTAACTCCATAGAGGCTTGGTTCACAAGCTGTCTCATCTGTATCCAGGTCTCTGTGCTTAGCAGAAGTCTTTTGAAGCCTGAGACCTTATCTTGACTTCTTCCATGGTCTCAAGTTTTCCAGGCTCCAAATAACTGAAAAGAAGTCCTGCCTTGCTTATTTGCTTTCCCACTCCTCAAGATTAAAGAGACTAACATAACTCTGACTTCTTGATCCGCAAATGGAATTTTGGAGAAATTTAGATATTCTCATACTTAATTTTCTCATTTAGGATTGGCTTCTAGTGAAAGATGTTTCTACTAGCCACTTATGACAATACTGTTATTGAAGATAGACGTGAATTTAAGAAATGCCTTAATAATGCTGATAAGAATTAAAAGTTAGTTTGTTAATGCATGCCTTCAAATAATAGGTTACATTAATTGAAGAATTTCAAGAGATTAGAAGGAAGATTCAATTTCTACTGTAAAAGTTTTTAAAAGTAGTTTATACACAGGAATAAAAGGTATTACTAAGGTACACTTTTAAACTGAGAAACCACTAGTTAGAAATCACCAAAGTATTCTGCAAAATCAGTACCATTTAAATGAAGTATGCATTGCACTGAGACAATAAACTGAAAATTAGTAAACAGTCTCTGACATTTTGGGAGGTGCTTTGGGTTAATGAGGTAAAGACAAGTTAAGAACTTGCAACTATGATAGCAGTACTCCTTTTCAGTAGTATTTCCTGTTATTCTCCAAGCTATATTTGCAAAGAATGTTCTGTAGATCCATTCAAGAAGCAAGGCAATGCACACTTTTTAGTACTACTGCAACCATTTTCCCTGCTGTGATGAATATAAAGTCCAAATAAATGTTGACGAACTGTGGATAAATTAGGCATAGATCCTAAAAATTAGGGCTTTTTTTATTCTCCTTTCAACTCATAATGTAAGAATTCTTCTGAAAGAAATTAATGTTCTGTCTAGATAGTGACCTTGAGTCCCCACACAAGCCAACAGCCCGCTGTCTCCAGACGCACTTTTCTCGTTAAGAGAGAGTGGTGAGGTACATCATCTCCTACTGCTATTTTAGTCACTGTGACTACACCTTGCTCCTTGGCTGTTCTGCTACTGTGGTTGTCTACACAGTTTCACAGGATTTGAACCAAGATTAGACTCATAATTAAGTGTATGTTTTCAGATAAGTTAATACTTTTTTTAGAATATAGATTGTCTTATTCTTCTATAAAGGATTGGTTTATCAAGGCTTATTTGTCTTCTCAGATTTCTTAAAATGTCCACATAGAATTAAAAAAAAATGTTTAGCTACTTATCTCTCTGTCCTGTTCTAATAAAATCCTTTAATTAATATTTCCTTTATATCTGAAAGTGTACTGGGCTGTTGGGAAAAAAAAAATCAAGATTGACCAGTGGCCTTGGCCATTATTAATCAAATTATTGTTTATTACTTTAATTAGGAGAGAAAAAAAAGGTGCAGAACTTTAGTTTTTAAATTGCTAAATAAATAGATTTATTCTTATACTTCCTGCTGGGGCAGGAGTTAACTATGCTTGTACTCTATTATTGCTACTATTCTGACTGTAGTTTTTGTCTTAATGGTAGTACTGAATGCTTTATGGGTTGAAATGCAATCTCCCTCTGAATAATAAATCACTGTTCTTTTAGTGCCAGCTCTGACCTTTTCTGATTGAAATTGTAACACATCATCATAAAATAAAGTCAGGGTGAGAGAGAATCATCTGCCCCATGAAGAGCGATTCTACATATGGATCCTTACAGATAGCAGGCTCTTATCATAACGACTCTTCAGTTACAAAAGGGTGACACTAACCTGACAAACTGTCTTGCAAAAACAGCAATGCACTGTCCTAGAATAAATATGTGACATCAAGAGTTCTGCTTCTGGAAATTTCTCAAGATACAAAGGAGGCAAGCACATCAGTGATGAGCGTTCTTAAAGGTAAACCCAGAAGCTTCTCTTCAAAGAGATTCTGTTGTCATTGATATTAGTCAGTATGAATACTGAAATGAGGTCTTTCTTTGAAGATATTGGTGTTTTTCAGATCTGAAAGCTCCCCAATGCTCTACTTGTACTAGTTTTTTTATAGAGCAAAATGTATTCTGGACAAAATGCTTGATTTAATTTTTCTTTCATGTCTCTCCGGAAATTATTACATTTTCATATAATTTGATCCACTTTGAACAGCTATTAGGTATATGAAGAAGTTCATTGGATTGGATTTCTTACTGTTAATTTATTCTGTTCTTTGTGTAGCCTTTCAGTATATGGTTTTTCTACAAGTTAGTGACTCTGTGGTTGTTTTATTTATTACGAGTTCCGGATAATGAAAGTAGTTGTCTTTGAAGAAGAAAGTTGAAGTACTACATGGCTGTGTTGGACTCCCCAAATTTGTACTACAGTGTTTCCATCTGCCCTTCCATTCACGTGTGTATACATATATGTGTATTTTAAAATATTATACATAGTATGGAAAGAGAGAAAAAGATAATAGGAATCTCAGAGGGGTATATGGAACATAAGGAAGCTGGAGTGGTATTGTCTTAAGCAGAAATAACTTTAACATCTAATTTTAAAAAATTTTCTACCTTTCGTCTGTGTATGTGTTTGTTAGTAATTTCTGTCATTTAAAACAGTCAATTGTCTGCAATTGCAACTTCATGGCACTCTGTATTGCAAAATGCTTATATATATGATCAATATAAATTATCTATGACTTATGAGTTACGAAAAGAAGCACGATGAAATTTTTCCTTCCCTTTTTTCCCTGTTCTATCATGTCATGCTTGCACTTAACCTTGACTTATTTAATCCCACTTTAGTTATAATTGCATGCTCTCTACTCCATTCATTTGACATCTCTCAATTTTTCTCTTCATATTTTGCGGTATTGGAAAGTAATATTGCAAAAGTTTCAAATGTTTCTTCTACTCGCATTATAACACAAGAATAAAAAATATCACCAAGGAAACGGTAGACTTCAGAGACAATTTATTCTTTTAAGTCAGACCAAAGTTTAATTTAGATGAAAATCCTGGAAGACATAATTCCTCACAAAGTCAGTAATGTTCTTCTCATTACCTGGTAGTGATAGTCTAATTCTATCAAAAGGAATTTTTAATAATATAGCTGCATGTCAGAAACTTAACAATTTAGAACGAAGATGACACTACCCAAAAGCTTAAGAAAACACATTAACTGAAGCTAGAATAAATCACCAACAGAGAACATTGTCGTTTTCTCAGCTAATATTTCACCCTTCTAGCTTCATCCCAATACATCTTTTACATTTTTAGGTAGAAGCATATATATGATCAGAAGGTCCAATCCCACAGGAAGGGCAGAAGAGGTCACATTTAGAAGTTTGCTTTAACTTCTAGCACTCTTGTTTGCTTCCTCTGTATCTGCGAAGTATCATTCTGCTTTTCTGCATAGCTTTACCATATTAAACTCTGTTTAGCCAAGAATGAGACAAGAAGTGCTAATTTCAGGAGATGGAGCACAGTCCATCGTGCAGCATTTGTATCTTTTCCATTGCAGTGTGTCTTACAGGTTACTGCAATTGATTGGTGACTTCTGATTAAACTACGTAAATATGATCACAGTTCACAGAATCCCAGAATTACTGAGGCTGGAAAAGACCTCTGAGATCAAGTCCAGCCTACGACCTAACACTACCACATGGACTAGACCAGGGCACTAAGTGCCACATCCAGCCTTTCCTTAAACACCTCCAGGGATGGTGACTCCACCACCTCCCTGGGCAGTCCATTCCAATGCCTGGCCAACCTCTCTGTGAGAAAGTGCTTTCTCATATCCAGCTTAAACCTCCCCTGGTGCAGTTTCAGGCTATGCTCTCTCGTTTTGTCACTACTTGCCTGGGAGAAGAGCCTGACACCCGCCCCATCTGACTGTAACCTCCCTTCAGGTAGTTGTGGAGAGTGTTAAGGTCCTCCTTGAGTCTCCTCCAGGCTAAACAGCCCCAGCTCC
>NW_010203622.1:0-5179 GCF_000695765.1 Mesitornis unicolor
TGTAGGGTCTTGTGTCTGGGGAAGAACAACCTCACGGATCAGTATAGGTTGGGGACTGACCTGTTGGGGAGCAGCACAGGGGAAAGGGACCTGGGGGTCCAGGTGGACAGCAGGATGACCATGAGCCAGCAATGTGCCCTCATGGCCAGGAAGGCCAATGGCATCCTGGGGTGGATGAGAAGGGGGGGTTGTAGGGCAGAGAGGTTCTCCTGCCCCTCTACTCTGCCCTGCTCACACCACAGCTGCAATCTTGTGGCCAGTGCTGGGCCCTCAGCTCCAGAAGGACAGGAACTGCTTGAAAGAGTCCAGCAGGGCCACAGAGATGCTGGAGGGAGTGGAGCATCTCCTGCTGAGGAGCGGCTGAGGGAGCTGGGGCTCTTGAGCTTGGAGCAGAGGAGACTGAGGGGTGCCCTCATTCCTGGGGATCCATTGGGAAAGGGCAGTGTCAGGAGGAAGGAGCCAGGCTCTGCTCTGGGATGGCCAATGCCAGGACAAGGGGCAATGGTCCCAAGCTGGAGCACAGGAGGTTCAAGCTGAAGATGAGGCCAAACTTTGTCAGTGTGAGGGTTATGGAGCATGGCCCAGGCTGCCCAGAGAGGTTGTGGAGTCTCCTTGTCTGCAGACACCCAAAGCCCTGGCCGTGTTCCTGTGTGACTGCTCTGGTGATCCTGCTCTGGCAGGGGTTGCACTGGGGGAGCTTTCCAGGTCCCTTCCAACTCCTCACATTCCGTGAATTCTGCAGTTCCTTCCCTTAAAAAATTTCAATTCACAAAATTGTTTTCAGCTTAGTGCTACAGCCAATGGAAAAACCTTTGAGATGAGAAGTCAAAATAAAACCATTGAAAGCACACTAACAAGAAACAGAATAATCTTACATATAAACAAATATCTGTCAGACTTTCTGTATTTATCCTCACCAAAACACGATTTTCACAGATAAAATCTTGGACCAGATAGTTACTTGCAAATACAATCAACCGTAAGAACAGATTTCACAGCAAAAAAAATAAATTAATAGTAAGCTGTGAGATATACCTGCACCAAGCAAAAATATCCAGAGACAGAAGAGCTTCCCTCCCTGAAGGCTTAATATTCACAAGTATGAAAGAATGCAAGAGTAATGCATGATGTAAGACCTTAGTCAAAAGCCAAACCCACAAAACTGAAATCTAAATCTAATGTACAGTAAAATCAATTAACACAATCTCAGATCCTTCTTTTTTTTCTCACAGGACTTTTAAAAAAATATTTGGCCATCTCTGCTCCAACACTCATAGGATCGTTTTAAAAGGTAGCACTGGTTGCTTTATAATGGCAACCACTTGTTCCATCACGTGAGTAAAACTCTGGGATTTATTAAATGAAAAATGATGTCACTGCTGGAACACGTGCATACATACACAACCCAGAAATGACGACAAAGTTACCTTGCAGCAATAGCTACGTACTGCAGGTTACCTGCAAAAACAAAAACCTGTAATTCAACTTTAAACATTAAAAAATGACCCCAGAACCTCTGCTCACCCACCCATTTCTCTGCTCTGTACTTGTACTGTCAGCTTGCTCAACTCCAAACCTCCCACGTTCAGGTTCTCATCTGGTGTGGTACACCTGATGGCTTCTTTTAAAGTACCACTTTAAAGCACCAGTTTACGTGAGGCCATATCTGAGACATAAACAACAAAATCTTAGCATACAATAGTGTCTGGAAAAAATTTGAAGTGGTAAGTGATCTCATCAATTCTGCTGTAAATATGAATTAGCCTGTTAGGAAAGGGAAATCCATTTCAAAAAAATCACTACTGGCCCACAAAGTGGAGCTGGAGCAATGGAGGGTTCCAGCATCTCAGTATTACCACAACAACAAGTGTCTAGGCATACCTGGACACTGAAGTAACTATAAAAAGTTTCCTAAAATGCACTGTGATTTCTGGAGCCTAAACACAAACCCATTTCATCTCTTCAAAGTTCATCTTGAAACTGCATCTAGGTGGAAACCAGCCGCTGAGCACAGCTCCCACTAGCTCTGAGTTTTTAAGGACTGAGGACAAAAAACATCCAGCCTCCTGCCAATCTTTAGCCAAACAGGAGAGAGTTTCTTGTCCTCTGACGTGCAGCACAGCATCACTGGCTTCCCTCTGCTGAGTACTGTCAACAGCCTGCCAGAGGAACAGCGCATTTCTTGGAAAGGCGACAGGAGAAGTAATCAAACCTTCAAGATTTATCTGATCCAGCCACCTCCCTGTAACGCTCTCTGCAAAGAATGACAGCAGCTCCCATTGCCTTTGAAAAACCTGCACGACACAGTAGAAAAATGCGTAAGTGAAGAACTATTTCTGGCAACTGAGAAGACGTGAACGTTTCGGAAGCTGAAAAAGGCTTTGCAGTCTTTAGAAGACTGCTCCAGCAGTTACAGAAAACACTTCTGTTGGAAAACAGTTTCAGTAGATGTCCAAAACTCGGACATATGGAGGCACACCTGAAACTCAATGCCAGTCAGGACCCAGAACTAAGGTTTCGTTTCTAGCTCAAAATTAAACTACGCAGAAGTCAACATACTGTCTGGGTGACTGAAGGCACAATAACCTTATTCTGAGAAAGTCAAACGAAGCCGGTGAAACAGAGCAGAGGCTGCCAATGCTCACATCTGGAGAGCAAGTCAGGCTACTGCATATATATTGGGACAAACAGGACATGATTTAGAAAGGCAAGTCACTGCTGGAATGGAAACTACAAGAACTGGTGCAGAAGTCTGAACTGTTTCAAGTCCATAAGGTGCTTCCAATTGCTTGGAAGGCAAAAACACACAGAAAAGCAAATGATAAAAAAAAAAAGAGGTTAAAGGGACACTCCAAACTTTCCCTGTAACTCCTGACAAGCAGGAAGGAAAATCTGACAGTGTAAGGAAAGAGCAAAGAGGCGTCCATGAAAACAGCTTGAAGGTCATAGGGGTCGCTGGAAGGATTCAGAGGCAGCCATGAAGTGATTCATTTGCACCCAGCTGCAATGCCCACCCAAACACCCCTGGCAGACATTTCCTCTTATGTTCTACCAATTCATGTGCTGGGTCATGTGCAGCTTTTATAATTCAGCCATGTTCACATCCTTTTGAAGTCCAACTTGGCACATGCAACAAACTTCAGACTGAGTCACTGGAAAATACTGTAAAAACTATTTATGATCACACAGAGAAAACTACAGGCCAATGTCAGGAGAAAGCTCGCACATAAAATAAGACACAGCAGCGGGTCATGTCCTGGTGCAGCAAGATTAGCCACATACATGGGTGCTCAATATGGCCAGGGTGCATCAGGCCGTTCTGCAGGCTCTGGGAAAACTCGGTGGTGTTGAAACTCAATGGTGAAACTGCGCAGAACTGTCAGAGGAAATAAAAAATGGCAGTTACATTTTCTCATAATATTTTCTGGGTTGTTCCTTAAAACATTTTCTACTTCTTGATTTGGAAATAATTCTTTCATTCATCGCTCAACGCCTGTCACACAGCTACTTCTGTAAAAGTGGGTACCAGCTCAAGACAATCTGTGAACCCCAGCTCTCAAAAGTTTACGGGATTTTATTTAGTTCAACCACCTAAAAGACTGCATCAGGTAGAATCTCATGGTAGAGGAGCAGATTAATAATGTTCTTCAAATGGATGATGTGGGAGGTAAAAGATGTCAACAGGAGAACAGCAAGTTTATTTAGGAAGAGCTTTAACAACACAAACCAGTCCCTGAAAATCAGGTCACAGTGCTGGAATTAACTGTGTTAAATTGCCAGGACATGGGATTATAGAGGTTTCTCTTCCAATTTTAGCGAGTTTTATGAGAAAAAGGGAAAAGCGCCTGGATCATTAAAGCTTACGAATGGTGGTCGCTATCTATCAGATACACACTGCAATATTAGCTAATGTAAAGCAGGAAAAGCTGAGAAAGTCCATCAATTGACTTTCAGACAGAAATTTCAGAAAGTCTCAAAAAGCCCACAGGCGTTAGACCTTTGGACTGAGAACTGTGTTTAAATGAATGGTTTTAAGAAATGAGACTTTTTTTGGATGGGCTGTTTTATAAAAGCAATAACCATTTCATTAAAAGTTTATTGAAACGGTTCGTAATTGCTAATAAAATCTGAATGACTGAAACCTCTAGAAGCACTATAAATACAATAACAGCTTCATTATATTTTGCAGAACTATTCATACCAACATAGTAAAAGAATTGCTCTGCAAAGCTGACAGCCAAACCGACCACAGCAGGAGCAGTTGTGTTGTGACAGGGAACTTGTGCAGCTAAGGTGCCTGAGTCAACCATCAAGTTCTTCCATATACAGTATCCTCTCCCAGAAAACTTCTGCTTTAAGGTAGACTTCAGTCAGAAAAACAAATCACAAGCAAAACTGTTTGGGGTTTTTATTTCCCCACTTTTTAAAGGGTTGATTTATGAACACGTAAAGTTACTGATTAAAAATGTGACAAAATTATTCACGAAAGCATCACCCCTTATTGTTCAGGTAGCAAGAAGTCAGCCACGTCCATACTGCTCAAACACAAACACTACAGACAACTCTGACAGACAAGGACTTCAAAGACGGGACTTTGACAGGAATATATGAACTTAACTCGGCTGCCTCCTCCATCACGTACAGTACCTGTACATCCGTGCCACATTAGAGACTGCATGAAGCAGTAATTAGAGTGTGCTGAGACTTCTCCCCAGATGTTTTGGGAAGTTTTCTCATGGCTTCCCAAACCCATCCACCCCTCTTTTTCTTTCTGCTCAGGTATTCAGTGTCACAGACCCGGTAATGCCCAACGCCTGTGCAGACGCAGGTACGATAACACAACACACGCACTCAGCTTTCCATGCTCACATTCCGCTGTATTTTAGGAACAATATTTACACTGTGAATGAGCAGCCTTAGAGCACTGCTGAGCTGCAGAGTCTGTTTACACCATTAGTGCAGTTATGCAAGAAATGTAAGGGGCAACTGTGCTTCCATCAACCAGTATGGGGCACGGGTATCTCATTCAGCCAACACCACAGCATCTACAGCGGATTCCAGCCACATTTTCCACTGGGGGAAGTGGTCAAGTAACTGAGGTCAAAACATTCAGGCTTCAATGGCAGCACAATCCTTTTCTGTAGGGATAAATCCTCAGCGAAAACCATACACACCCCTT
>NW_010203623.1:0-12680 GCF_000695765.1 Mesitornis unicolor
GGGAGAAGCAGGGGCAGCTGCCTGCGATCCTCCGCGGCACCTTCTCATTTCCCTCGCCGGCCCCATCAGCTCTCTCCTGGCGTCTTCCCGCCGTGGCTGGGGGCTGGCCTCTGTCCCGGGCTGCTCCCGCGGGTTTGGATGCTCAGGGAGCTGCCGGGAAGGAACATAGGAGATGGACGGAGCGATGGGGATGGGGGAGCAAACTCCGACAAGACACTTCAGTGGTAACTGTTTCAGGGCAGAGATTGTGTCTTGTGGGGGGAGTTCAGGACTAGAAAATATGAGGCAAGAGGAAAGTGTGTGGAGTGGGGACAAGGACTCGCATCCAGAGAACCTGTTCCTACTCTGACCCAGATTTCCTTTCATCCTGAAACTGCCTCTGTCCCTGGTCTACTCTGCTCCATCCATATGGACATGGTCCTTCACCCTCTATAGAAAAACGGCAGAATAAAGACCCTCCCTGGATTTGAGGAAAAAAGGACAGAAATGCCTGAGTATGATCATGTATATTAATGTAGTGCCTATCATCTCTGTCAGGAGCCCCCTAACCCCACTTTATTTGTAGCTGCATGAACAGAGAACAAAGCAGAGTCTCCTTGCCCCAAAGAGTTCTAATTCTGAAACAGCCTGAGAGCAGGATTCAGTCTAACATGTACCCATTTTTCTCCCATTGTCTTGCTGATGCCCTCTGTCATATCTGTGTTCTGCTTTTCTGGTTATTGCTATGCTAGGACAGGTGTCAATACAGGTGGCGTATTTCCTCTTCAGCACTTAATGCTGCTGGACCAAAGAGTGTATATGTTGACAGAGCATCATTAGCATTTAGAATTGATCAGTCCTTGCCAGGCGAGAAACGGTCAAAGAGGGAATAGCCCTTGCAGGCTGGGGTGAAATGAAAAAGTGATATATTTGTGGTAAGATTGTGCTGTAGTAGCTAATGAACTATATGAATTACAGAGGGGTTTTTCTGGGAATGCAGCAGGTAAAATAATTGTCACATAATATCTGATAGAAGGAAAAGAGCATATGTTCCAGCTTTACTTTCTGATGTAGAATCCTAATTATTTCTCTATTTATTCCTGTGCCCGAAGAGTCCACGCAAGGAGAGTTCCAAAGGAAGCTTTACAAGGAGCTGCTGAAAAATTACAACCCTCTGGAGCGACCGGTTGCAAATGACTCCCAGCCACTCACTGTCTACTTTACTCTCAGCCTCATGCAGATCATGGATGTGGTGAGTCTGTAACCTTCTATTTAAAGAAGTTATTTCTTTAAAGGGTGGATTTTTCCTTCCCAGAATGGAGATTTGTGATAGCAAAAGAAGACTGCAAGATATTGGAAAGCACAGATAATTCACGACACAGCGCCAAATTTTGACTTCCTTTTAAAAGAAGTAAACTTAAAAGTAAAGTTTCTCTCTTTCTTAGATCTCATCAGTATTTCCCAACCTTCTTACCGGTATGAACTATTAAAAGTGGAGCTCAAATAGCATACTTTGGCCTTTGAGTTGTTAACTGTAATTAAAACCAACAAAAAAGTATAGTCTGGGGAGTGGGGGATATGCAAAGCCGAAGGTCTTGATTTGGTGGTCACTAGAGAACTTCTTATTTTTGGAGACTGGAGGGGCTGGGGGAGAGCAGAGAGGAAGGGGTTGTTCTGGCTAAAGTCCAAGTTATATTATTTCTTACCTTATTTAGACAAGATTGCTACATTCTATATGCTTAAATTTTAGCTGTTCCATTCGCAACCACAGTTGTTTGGTGTATCAGTATATACTGCACTCCTGTGCAGTGCTTGGCAGGCTTGTAAAATGCACTGTAGGATCTTTTGGGTTCGAATATGGATAATTTAATCTTCACTCTGTCACAGCAGCACAGAGATCAAACTCTCTACATATAAGTGGGTTTAGAGTATTCATTTTTACTGAATTCAACGAGCTGTGGCCACTAATAAAGAAGTTAATTACTGAAACCTAGTAGTTAACCTCAAAGTCTCTTTCCATCGGATGCCTAAAGTTTAAGGCACAACAAAATTTAAAAAAAGCAAGAAAGATGGGATTATTCATGACAAGTGGCTTCCTTGCCGTTCCCTTACAAGCTGCTGATTGCCAAAATCTAGACACTGTTAATTTAATATCTGAAGGTCAGCACACACACACAGAACTCTCCAGGTTTAAATGGTAATAGTTTCTATGCACGTTTTTTCAAGTTTTAGATTTATTAGACCTAAGGTGAAAACTAGGGTGTGTATTTCCAGTGTGATATTAACTGTTTGCTAAAGTGAGAGTAAGCAGTCATAGTCAGTGAGCCGCTTCAGTGTCAGTGCCACTAAAGCCAACAGGCAAAGTATGTCAGTTCTGTCCTTGTCTACAGCCACTGAGTTTTAATAAATGTGATACCAGTGAGCAGAACAGAAGCTATACGGAGTCATATAACCTGTGAATGATGGTGAGGGGAAAATATGTATTATGCAGATTGCAACAACTTCAAAAGGTGCTGGCAGACTGAACTGGATGCAGACTGTGGCTGTACTGCACAGGTGCCCAAGAGCTAGGAGAGGACAGCCAGGCATTGGGCCAAAACTTTGATGTGAGATAAAAGCCTGTACCAGGGGGCTGATATAACAGATGACACTAACATCCCACTAACTGTATGTGGCAATGCTTTTGTTATTAATGATGTGTATTATGAGTAGGCTTAGAGATTTTGAGAAAAGGGGATCTCCTCGTGCTGAGCACTCTGCAAACACAAGTAGAGAGTGACTCCTGGCACAGAGTCAGTCTAAATAAACAAGTAAGCAAGAATGCCTTTGGACAATTAGAGAAAACAGAAAACGCATGGAAGCGAGGAACAACACAGAGGGAATAAACGATACCATGTTAATAAGGGATATATTAATTTTGTTATTAATCTTCTAATAGGATTGCTTTAGAATGCATCAAGGTAACACAAAGAGGCATTCGAAGGGCAGTGGGAGTCATGAGGACAGGGCAGGTCAGATCAGAGGAAAGTAAGAAAAGAAAGCTGAAATGAAGAGAACGAAGGGCAGCATGGGACAGAGTGCTTCAAAAGTCTGAATGCCTGAGGGTCCCCATCTGGGCTCCTGCTGCAGCTGTTCTTGCTGGCTCAGACCTTCTCTGGTCTCTTGCCATGTATGGCAGGGAATGTGGAGGACAGGGCAAAAATAACCACTTGATTCTCTTGGCCCTGTTATCATCTGTGTGATGGAGCTTTGGTCTAGCTCCTCTTTACAGTGCGTCAGGCCCCTAAGTGCTTCTGCAGCAGCACTTACTGGCTAGTGTCTCCATTGGTAGCTATCCATTGCGTGCCCCTCTGGTTTTAGGTAGAATTGTATCTATAGGTCAGTATGTTCAGGAAAGCTTAGCCAATCTGTTCACAGCCTGTTCAAACTGAGCACCTCAACAGAGCTCCACATTTCAATGTATCTCTGCAGAACCCAGCACAGTACATGGTGCTTCATCTGAATCTTAAACCAGGCTTCAATAAAACGCCTTCCCAAGCAGAGACTTCGTTTACAAGGCCTTTTTCTGTAGCTCCCTTTTGGGAAACAGCCTCCTGCTGCGTATGTGCCTCCTTACAGCTACTGGAGGATCTTTTGCTTTGGTGCAGGACAGTACAGTCCCCTTCAAAGGATTTTTATACAACTGTATGTTCAGGAAACATTTCTGTAGTGCTTGGTTTATTTTGATAGCCAGGATAAAAACCTGATGCTGTGGGGTTTTTTTTCTTTGACTGGTTTTTTTACTGCTAGCACTAAACTACATACAAGTAATTTCAGATTTCAGAACAGGAGAGCTTGAAAAAGTATTTTGATCTAAGATGATGCAGGGCTGTAAACAGACTAATTTTTCCCTGGCTTTCAAAAACGGCATTTCTGGTGTCATTCTATATAGACGTTTGGCTGAAGTGTTTTTAAGTATTAATCACCAAGGCCACCTAGGAGGCCAAACCCTCCTAGTGATGACACAGCTTACAGAAGCCTTCTTTATGGCCTCAAAAGCACTTCCTGAATAGGATAAGCTGAATGCCCACAATAATTTTTTCCTCCTTAAATTGCTTCTACACTAGAAAGGTTTCCTTTGCGTTTCTACGAGTTAATAGTGGTGCGCCCTCTTCCCCACAGTGCTGACATGGCTATAACCATGTCCTTGACTTCTGTATGAACAGTTGGCTGTTGGAGACATAAATGGCTATAGGCCAGCAGGCAGCCAACTTCACAGAGTCAATTTCTTCCAGAGTTGTCGAGTTTAATTAAAAACCATACAATCTGAAAGGCAAATATCCACAGATCACTAGCCAGTCTGGGTATAGTCAATGATTGGCAGTCTTGGCTAATATGATTCAAAAGGGAGTCTTTGATCTTATGTGCCTTTCAAAAAAAATCCCTTCATAATCAGTAAGAAGCCAAAGTTTTTTTCTGGCAGTTTAGATACAGATTTCTGCTTGCTATAAAATTGACTGCCTTTCTTTCTCAGAGGTCTGGGATTGACAGGCAAAGAAAGAAACCAACCATGAAGTAAATTAAGCTTCACAGTTTAAAACAAATGAGTTTTCTTCATTGTCAACAAGAAGAAAACGCTGGTGGAAATGACAGCTACTTGCAATAACAATTACTGGTTTAACAAGCAAGAAACAAAACATGTCACCATCATGCTTTCCTGTAGTTTATATATTCACTTTAACACCTTCTCAGCTAAAACAAGCTGTACTGGGAGTTAGACCTGTCCAGAGCATATCTGTCAAATCTCTGCCAGAACAGACTGAGCCAGGCTGAATCCTGGCTGCTGCTGTTCCTTGAAGTCTCTTCCATTCCACTCGCCTTCGCTTACAGGAACAAGGAGACAGGATATTAAACCTTTTCCAAATTCAGTGGATGTTTCCTACCTTACATTTTTAGTTTAACTCTTTCCTTCCAAAACTAGCAATTATTTCTATCCTATGCTTGTTTTTCTTTTTATTGGTATTGTGTATTAACACGTGTGCTTGTATCAGGACTATATAATGAGGGACCTGGAAGTGCCGATTGCCCCAACTTTGTCTAGTCTGCTAGAAAACAAAGTTGATGAACTAATTAGAATACAAGCTGGCATAAAAAATTATACAAAGTGTTGCTAAATGGGGAGGGAGAACAGTGGCAGAATGAGAAAAATGCTGTTTGAGGACATGTAAATGAAGAGGAGAGCTAGGAAACTGGCTCCGAGTGCTTAGAGAAGTGGGAATGCGTGGTAGACCTGAGAGACAGGAAGGTGGAATTTAGGTAGAAGAGGATAGAGGGCGAAATGGAAAGAAAGGTTTGAAAGGAGTGGACTCAAAAAAAACCAACCAAAAAACAACTGTGTCAAGTTAATACAAACTTTCAAGAGAGATCCTAGGTATCTTTCAGTTCACTTCATTCCTATGTTCCTTCATAGAGAAATCACTGCTCTTAAACCTTTGCAAACCATCTTTCAGTTAAATTTTCCTGGAGTGAAAACACAGTGGAGACAGCCAACTGGCCAGAAGTGCTCTTCAAGGATATTTGAGTTGTTGTAATATCAGAAGATGGAATAAGAGGTTTCTTTTGCTTTTTATAATTTGTTTCCATTTTATTGAAACAAGAAATGCCAAGCAATTTGATGAAAGGAATGGCAAATAACCTATTTCCTCACTGACTTGCTGAACTCTTGTTTCAAAACTCCTTGCAGGAAAGCAATGTATATTGAATGAATAGGCTGATAATAAACAACTCTGGATCTGAATAAGAAAATGTTTGCAAATATGTGACTTAGGAAAACTAAACAAAATCTAAGGATAAGCACAGAAGAATAATCTTAACAGACAAAGGGTATCTGCATACCTTCATGGCAGGAGAGGAAGAGTGGTTAATGGATGTGTATAGTTTATCAAGGTCATAGTTTCAGTACAACGTCAAAAAAAAAGGGATATTATGTAGAGAGGCTACTTATTTTCTCTACATCTCGCCTCAAGGAAGACGCACTACCTGCACAGAAAGCTAGCCTTTGCCCTCTGCTTGTCTGGTATTTCAGTGTTGACATGGAGTATGAACCCAAGTTATGCTTAGGGATAGCTTCCAGCATATGCATTTTTGAGAAACAGATTCTTGAAATACACTGATGTTAGTAACTTCCACACTTGATAAAAGGACAGCCACCACTTTTTTAAAAACTGTGTAGAGGCAAACACGTTCTAACATTCTTAGTTTCTCTTGTAACATCCATCCCAATAATGGCATCAGAGGACAATATTCAGCTGCTACCTAAGAGCAAACACTAGGAACAGATGTGGCAGCGGTGCTGCTCCTACTCTGCTGTGGCTCTTGCAGAATAGTGGATGGCATAGAAAAACACATACAGTGATCATGAAGGTATTAATTTTGTGCCTAGCCTGACATGTTTACAACAGATATATTTGTATCTACTGTGAGTTGACACAATTTAGAGAAACAAAGTCAGAATGTGAAACCTTAGAAATTAATGCAAAAGGATCACACATTTAGACTGCAAATTACTGCTTAAAGACAGACATGAAGAGCTGGAATACACTGAGCTATACAGTAATGGTTCAAACTCAATTTTTACTGCAATTTAAACAAGTAGAAGAATCTTACAGTCTTACTTTAGTTTGGAAGGGACCTCCAGAGGTCATCTAGTCTACTCTCTTGCTCCAAATACGTCTAAATAGATCATGTTACTCAGGATTGTGTCCAGTCAGGTACTGAACACATCCACAGAGACAGACTCCACAACCTCCCAGGGCAAACCGTTTCAGTAGTCAGCTATCCTCATGGTAGACTTGTTTTCCTAACATCTAAGCAGAACTTCCCATGCTGCAACTTGGGAACAACACTACAAAACACCTCTAGAAAAATGAGGCACCTTTCCTTCTTCCACAAAATCAAGTTCATGGCATAAAGATCCTTTTGGTGAAGTATACTGGGTTTCTTAACTATTTGCAGCAAGGTACATATTTTGACTTCACTAAAGCCTTTTAAAATAGTGTTCTTAGCAAAAAACTAGAGAATAAGGCCTTGGTAATCCCACATGGCAGAACAGTTGTTGTCAATGGTTCACTGTCAAAACGGTGAGATTTAGTCACATCGTGAGATTTCCCAGGAACCCGTCCTCAGTCAGTGTTTTCATTTCTTTTCACCAGGAAGATAAATAGATAATCTTTTTATTAAACTTGCAGATGAAGTAAGATTGAGAGGAGGTCAGAGAATACTGAGGGCAAAACCAGAATTCAACACTGTCGTTTTCATTTCTTTTCACCAGGAAGATAAATAGATAACATTCTTATTAAACTTGCAGATGAAGTGTGTTTGAGAGGGGGGTCAGAGAATACTGAGGGCAAAACCAGAATTCAACACTGTCTTGTAAAATTAGAGTAAAAGGACTGGTTTGCCCCAATTTGCTGCATGTTTTTTCAAAGGCTACTTTATGTGAAATTTTGAGTACTGTATTTTAAGAAATATTTGAATGCACTGGAAAGAATACATCTGCTGGAGACTTTGATTGGATTGAATGAGATTAATTTGATGCCAAAGTCTTTTAAGTGGAATCAAAGGCTGGACAGTACTGGCTCTGTATAAGGGCAGATATTTGATTTCTTTATCATTCTATCAACTATAATTGTAGTCACAGTCCAGACACAGCTGAGAAGGTCATCCTTGTTCCAAAACATTTACAAACTAATATGTATAGACCAGATTCTTTCAACATCAGAATCATTCATATCATAGTAACTGTTGAAGTGTACAAGACAGTGTTAAATAAAACTTAAGCATAAAAATGCTAAAGTTAAGACTAGAAGAATTATCGAATTATCAGACCAATGGCTTTTTGATACTAATTTTCATTATTATGGCTCCCTAGATTTTTCTAAGGAATTTCAGCAATTTTACTTTGCAACTGTTGAAAACATTACG
The DNA here is from genome assembly GCF_000695765.1 of Mesitornis unicolor. Classification (NCBI taxonomy): domain Eukaryota; kingdom Metazoa; phylum Chordata; class Aves; order Mesitornithiformes; family Mesitornithidae; genus Mesitornis; species Mesitornis unicolor. Next base: position 7,942 of record NW_010203623.1, read on the forward strand.
GTGTCCTAGGGCTGTCCAGTTTGAATTCAGAATTTATACCAACTTTCTGTGTGGAACTTGGGGCACCCTTTTGGGAGTACCCTAAGCTGATCTCAGCACTCTGCTGCTGAAAGAAACGATCTCACCAACTTCTGGCCTCATTTTCCCACCCCTTTGGTTTGCACCAGTGCCTCTGGGACTGAGCAGTCAGCTGTATCAGGTTTTTGAGGGGTCATTTTTCTAGATGACCTGTACCGAGTTTGGATTTAGATTTGCTTAAACTGCTCACAAACCTCTACCTTTGGTGGTTCTTCACTTAAAATCTGTCTTATATTTAGTGAAAAACCAAGCTAGTTCCATCTCTATCTGAGCCAAGCTGCTAAACTTGGGAAAATGCTGGATTAATACTATCTTAGCTTGTGACTTCTGTAGCAAGACTTGTGTTGACAAACATTTTGGTGGGTACGAGTGCCCATTTTCATCGACTCTGGTCACAAATTACTTTATTTTATTAGCTGAAGAATCAACGTTTAATAACTTATTCAAGAAAGCTGAATTTAGTTATTCATCCACATGAATATTCAAGTTCTTACGTTGTGTAACACCATTTAGTCAGGAATCTTTCATGGTTCCTCCAGACATTTATGAGCCAATTAAATAATGTACTATACAATAATTTTTACTTATTTTCCAGTTTCTCCTGTTTCTTTTTTTTGATTTCTAGTTCAGGCAAAAGTGCTGAGTAGTTGTTTGTATGTAGTGAGCAGCAGCAGAATCTCAAGAGAGATCCTGTTCCTTTAGGCTGTTCAACTCACTTGTGCAGACCAAAGGAAGTATGAAAGCATGCAAACTTTCTTCTGTTTATTTGAACTCAGTCAAAGTTTGCTCATCCTACATTGCCCTTGGTTACTTGTATGACTTAGATTTATATATTCAAGAGCTTTTGTCCTTGTTTCATTTTACACAGCGTAAGTGATAAATTGACTTCAATGACTTGCATACAGTGCTTAGCAAAGCCTCTGCATAAAAATCTGCAACTCGGTGTTTTGCAGTCAAATACCCTGGACCCACCGGGCAAGATTATAATGTGAAATATCTTGAAAATTTAAAAAGAAAGTGATGCTATTTCTCAAAGAAGCAGAACTGCTTCAGTAAAGAAACAGAGTGTAAAACAAATACTTCTGCCACCACCAAAAAAAATACAACTGCCCCAAAAAACCCAAACAAAAAACGAAATTTAAATTTGGAAAGACAAATAAAACAACAGCTCATTGAGAAATAGTGCTAAAGAAGTTTCTGAGCTGCTTATCAAACCTCAGCAGCCTCCTTGCAAACAATGGTTGTGGCAGAAGCTCATTCAAATCCACATTATTCTTTTAATTTTTAGCATTCGTGTACTTTAGAAAAAGTCTCTCCAAGCTTTATTTTCCTTTCACTTTGCTGCTTGATCTTTATTCCCCTCCTGCTAAAGGGAGAAACTATTTCACTTTCATCTTCCAGTGATTTCCATTCTACCATGATTTATTCCTGAGAGTTTAGAAAACTGCAGCAGTGCTGGGATATGCTTTCTGATATTCTAATTAGTTTAATACCTATGAAAGTTACTGGATTATAACATAAAACAGAGTATTCTGCTTCCCCATGAAATATGACGGGCAGATCTTTTCAAATAACAGTCTAAAATATTCTGATAATTGATCTATTTAAATGAGCAGACAACACCTCTCCCTACCCCACTGTGGTGAGATACAATATACTAAGAGAAACTGCAGTGTTATTTCAGTGATATTTATCCATTTTTCCTGTGCTTCTAAATATCTTCGGGGTTCTTTGCCCATTTTCCCTCCAGCATTTTTCTTTTACCCATTCTTTTCAAACAATATTTGATCTGGAAAGATACTTTAAACGCAGTCTTATCTTCTGTAGGGTGGAACAGGAAGCAATGAATTTAAACTAACTTAAGGCAGTTTGCAGGGAGGAAAAAAGGACTGTCCAAAGGCTATAAAGAAACCTCCTCATGACAGTTAACTGGAGCTCATTAGAGATGTTCATTGCACATTAACATCAGAATTTCTGTTCTGCATGAGAGGTCTTTGGAATTGTAATACAAATCAGCTGGCATTTTTCTGTTTGCTTGGCTATTTTAATATGAGTAAACAAAGCAGTTTCTCTAACATTTTTCTCATCCTTTGTGATATAAATAATCAGCACGAATCATAAGAACTCAGCACTTCATTTCTTTGTTCTCTAACTCCATTGGTATGGATGCCCCATTAATTTAAAAAGTGAGTAGACTGGCATGCCACTTCACTTAGGATGAAGAAGGTTTGCATCCATACTGTGAAAAGCATGGCTAAGGTCCTAGAAAACAGATTCTGTTGCAATGGACTGCTCTAGAGTGCAGGGACCAGAAGATAAAGCCTTCATGTTTTACACAGGACCTCTTGCTAGAACAACAGAATTTGCAGAGCTATGTCATCTAGTAATTATTACTAGTCCTCAGTAATCAGCTAATAAAGCAAAATTACAGCACAAGACAATTTCTGGGAGTCAGGTCTGGATAACCAATACTTGTTCTTCTACAAAGCTTTTAATTGAGAGAAGTTTGGGGACTGAAATGGATATCCTCCTGGTAATACTCAGAATTGTTCCACTTTTATACATAGTATATATACATAGTATCTATACACATTTTATGCATAGTATATATACAGTTAAAACGACAATATTTCTGTCATAGTCAAGTACTAGACAATGTCACTACTTAATACCCAAGATCATACCCATTTCTTTCCTGGGAAGGCTTCTGGAAGTGCTGTGGGAAGATGCTGTGGGCTGGATGAATTATCTGGAGAAAAGCAACCCACACCAAACCATCACAGCCTCTGCCCCACTCCTGCAGTGTGAGCTGTGTGGGTCTGCAAGTTAGAAGGAGAGGCGCCGCAGCAATTTCAGGGATGATGGCAAGGGAGCACAGTAAGTGCTGCCAAAGCAATGCACCTAACCCCGGACACCACCCCTGGGAGCACCTGTGCTAGCAGAGCTGCTCAGAGACTAGACCAGATTACCAGTCATGGTTTAGTGTTCTGAAGTGGTAGTCTGATGGGCTATGGCTCTTGAGCAGTTGGGTAGGTGGTGTTCTGGTTCTGCTCTCTGTTTCATTTTAGAGCTGTATTCCCAGGCCTGGGCAGATACAGTGCCTACTTCTCTCTCAGAAAAGCACACATTATAAGAAGGTTTCAGTAACTTACAAATTGAATAGCGCTGACAGCAGTTGCACAAAACATTGTCAGTGGATTGCATGCAAACACTTCTATATCTGTGAACGGCGTATTAACGTAGAAACATTCAAATCTCAATTACTTCAAATTTAGATGATACAGATGTGAGTTCTTCAGTTTCTCCTGAACTCCTCGTCTTCCCAAATAAACTACTAAACAATCCAACCAATCTAAACCTATCTATAAGTTACCAAAAATATAATAAATCTCACAGCAGGGAGCATATATGTGCAAGTGCTTATTTAAAAAAAGGAAGTATTTTTAAATCAATGTAGAATTTTAATTTCTGAAATAAGTTATTTTAATGTGTAAACTAATGTATTTTGAATTTTTAATTTATTCAAAATTTAAAAGAATTCTTTTCAAAAAAATCACCAGATGAAGCCTGAAACAAACTTACACTCGGATTTAACCTTCACTTATGCTTGCATGTTCATGCCTGTTATCTGAAACAAGTCTGAATTTGATTTGTAAAAAAGGAAAGGCTGTTGACACTGGCTTCAGTGACAGCTAACTGGGAAGTGCTGAGCATGCCATGAAGCCATGTTGCTGCTTATTAGCAGCAACATAAGAATATGATATAAGAATAATATAATGTAAGAATATGATATTTATCCAGTTCATCTCTCCAAAATCCTCTGGAAGGAATGCTGTGAAGCCACAGCATGGCCTATAATCTCATCTCTGTACTGCTTATATGACCCTTGCAATGGAGTGACCTGAAGGGAAGATGATCAATAACCACATGCAGAGTTGGTGGACCCACGCACATGTTCAATTTTACAGCGCTACTACTTTGGACTTTTACTGGCTTGTTTTCTGTGTTCATCCATGAGTATTAACATATTTCTGTGGTTGGCGTCCCCATAATTGCTCTCAATAACTGCACAGTTGTGCTGGTTAAGTACTTGAGAGGAAAGAAGCAGGTCTTTTACCCACTACCAGGCTGCTAAATGCAGGAATGAAGACAGAAAAAATAATGAGCGCTGATAAATTTGACTGAGCCACTCACTGAGCTCAAGAAATTCAAATGAGCATTTTTATGGATTTTGGAGTGTTCACTCCATCTCTGACCCCACCAGACACAAGTGTTCTTCTCACAGAAGAGAGTTTGCTCTTTTGTGTTGCAGAAAACAGCAGCCTGAAGGACTGTGTAGCTGTTCTGACATTTCAGTCATGATGCTTGTTGCATTTAAATGTGAAGGAAGTGACACACTTTTGATTTTTATAAATACACTCCTCTCAGCCAAGCTCATAGTTTCTCAGAACCTTTGTCAGTGATCTTACCAGGCATTAAAGTGAGGACCATATGGGTTTTTAGGGCAAGTTGAAAATGAAGTATTCTCAAACCTGTCCCTTGGAGGATATAGAGAGAGGAATAACTAGAATTTCTGTAATGCTGATTTATCCTCTCTTCCTGAGTTATTAAGGTGTCTTTGTAATACTTCCATGTCAAGAGCTGCAGAGACATTCAGCAGG